>NW_013657671.1:50556-54162 GCF_000142905.1 Thecamonas trahens ATCC 50062 | reverse complement strand
CTTGCCTCGGCAAGGGCCGTCGCTGGCCGCCATGGACGTACGTCCGACTCCCCACTCCCTCCGTCCCCCCCCCCCCCCCCCCCCCCCCCCTCCCGTCCTTCCCCTGTGTGCCTAAGAACGGCCAACGGCCGAAATTCTTCGCTTTGGCAACGGACTCCTGGCCGACCATCCCCTGACCCCCCTCCCCCCTCCTACCACACGCAATACTCCCTCCCAACAGCCATCAACCCGACATGCATGTTGTGCATACAATACTCCACATGTTCTGCGATTGCCATTACCATTCCCCTACCCGTCCTCCCATACCGCCCGGGTTCGCCCCCCCCCCCTCCTCCACCCACCGCCTTTGTTCGCGACGTGTTCCATGACTTGCTGTCGGCACGTGCCGAGGCAGAGTCATTGCCACTGGCACCGGTGCACCGCCGGGGGAAGGCCACAACTCACGGCATACTGCGCGGTTCATTGTTGTGAGGACAGTTTGGTGGAGAATGATGGCTATGTGACTGGGGCTCGTATCGGCTCCCGCGGCTCGGCCCGTGGTGGCTCGCCCCGTGGCGGCTCGCGTGGTCGGCGCCGTCCGGCTGGCACGTCGCCGTCGTCGGGCGCTGCTCCGCCGGCATCGTCCACTCGTGGTCGGAGCCCGCGCGGGAGAGGCTCGCGTGGCTCACCATCTGGTCGCGGTCGGGGCTCGCCGTCTGGTCGCGGTCGCGGCTCTCGCCCGTCTCCATCGGGGCGCTCGGGCGGCCGGAGCAAGGCTGCCGACATCACCGCCCGCCTCACTGATCCGTCGACGTACTCGGCGACCCACAAGCACCGATTCAAGTCCGATGGGACCGGTGCCGGTAAGGCCGGGCGGGTCGACGTTGTCGAGAACGACGGCTACGTGTCGTCGTACAAGAAGCAAAAGTCGGACGGCAAGGTGTCGAAGCGTGTCGGCGGCAAGGCTGCCGACATCACTGCCCGCCTCACCGATCCGTCGACGTACTCGGCGACCCACAAGCACCGGTTCCGTGCAGACGGGCGTGGTGCCGGCAAGGCCGGGAGAGTCGACGTTGTCGAGAACGACGGCTACGTGTCGTCGTACAAGAAGCAAAAGTCGGACGGCAAGGTGTCGAAGCGTGTCGGCGGCAAGGCTGCCGACATCACTGCCCGCCTCACCGATCCGTCGACGTACTCGGCGACCCACAAGCACCGGTTCAAGGCCGATGGGACCGGTGCCGGCAAGGCCGGGCGGGTCGACGTCGTCGAGAACGACGGATACGTGGGTGCTTACCGCGAGAAGCGCCGCGGCGGCAAGGCCCCGAGCAAGCGTGTTGGCAGCAAGGCTTCGTCGGTCGTTGATCGCCTCACTGACACCTCGGGCTACACCGGTGCACACAAGTCACGGTTCACGCCCGACGGCAAGGGTCGCGGCAAGGCTGGCCGCGTCGACGTCGTCGAAAACACGGGCTATACTGCGTCGTTTGACAAGTCGCGCTCGCGCGGCCGCGGCTCCCGCCGCTAGATGGGCTGTGCCGCAAGTCACACGCTCCTTCCACCACATAAACATGTTATCCCCCTATCGAGAGTGAAAGCGAGCCAATGCTGCCGAGCACCAGCTCCTCCGACTCGCCGGTCCCCAGCTCATCGATGTCGTTGCCGAGCTCGACAGCGACGAGATTATCCGCATCGCGGGTCCGCTGCGAGTCGTGGACCGCCGACGCAATGCTTTTGTTGGCGAGGTACGAGACTGCGACCATTGTTGCCAACGCCGCAGTCATCTGCAGAGCAAGAGCAAAGATTTCGAGCGGATCCGACGACGACGACGACGAGATGACGTCCGACAGCGCCGAGAGCCGCGAGCCAACAACAGCGAGCATGATCTGCTTGGGCGCCGAACCGCCGAGTGCGGCAAGGAGCGTGAGCGGGTACGGGAGGCGGGCGACAGCGAGGATGCCGTTTGAAAGACCATACGGCAGCGGCGCGAGGCGAAAGACAAATGTGAGGACAAAGCCGCGGGCGTTGAGCGCCTCGACGATCGACGCCAGCGTCGGCTTGGCTGCCAGCGACGCGTACAACCAGTCGCGGAGGAGCAGGCGGGTGGCGGCGATCGAGACCACGGTGCCGACAGTGGCAGCCGCGGCGATAACGGCAAGCCCACCGAGAAAGCCGTATATGAACGCCGCACCGAGTGCGGTGAAAGAGTATACAAAGGCAATAGGCAACGGCGGCGAGATAGCGAGGATGATACTGGCCAAGACGGCAATGCCTCGCCAGCCCGAGTTCTCTCCCACTCGAGCATGGCGACTATCCAACCCTGTTGCGCCGCCACGAGGACTACGATGCAGAGCACGACAAAGAGCCCGACGGCTGCAGCCAACCTCCGCATCACCCGAGGCTGTCTCAACAACGGCGCGTGTTCAGTCCAGAATATCTTCCAATGACCACAGCCCGAACGAGCTCCTCCATCATCGCCGCTGGCCGCCACCCGCCGCCGACCCGCGCTCGCGACGTCACCAGCAGCATCAACAAGGACCTCGCGCGAGTTCCTGCTGCTTCCTCGCTCACTCTCACACCACAAGTGCTCGTCCGAAGAGTACCCGAGGGTTGTTGCCGGGAGAGACTCGCCGCCCGAGTCGTAGTGCGAGCTGGCTTCGTCTTGGCTCTCTCCCGCCGACATGGCGCTCCTGATACAGTCAGGTGGTGATGGCAGCGAGTGTGACGGCTGATGTGACAGGAGCAGGTGTGGTGGGCATGGTATCGGGCGTATTTTACGCAGCTAGTGGCGCTTCATGCGGGCACGCTCCTTGCGGCGCTCCTTCCGCTCGCGGATCTTGCGCTCGGCGGGAGACTCTTCGATGACAGGGGCGCTCGAGGAGGAGAGCAAGGGGGCAATGACCGAAGTCCAAAGCTTGTACAAGGCAAATATGGGGATGGTGATGAAGACCCAGAAGGCACGCATCGAGTACGAGGCGGCGACAAGGGCGATCCACGAGAGGTAAAGCACGTCGGCAAAGTACTCGGAGAGGCCGCCCGTGGAGATATCGTACACCTTGTTGAGCTGGGCGATGAGCAGGGCATCGACTGCCATCGTGACTGTAAAGATGGCCAGTGTCGACGTCGAGCCGATGCCGCCGAGCCACAGGAGACGGACAAGGACAAAGACAGCCTGTGGCCCTCGGTGCCCCAAGAGCAGCAGCAGATGTAGATGTAGAGGCAGCCGAGCCGATACGGGGACCAGAGGCAGAGATAGGCAGTGGCAGGCGAGTCGAGCCGAGCCGAGGTGGAGGGGGAGGCCAAGGCAGAGGCAGCCGTTCATCACCACCGCCAACAACAGCCACCCCGCCCACACCACGCCATACCATACCATATACCACACCCCACACCCCACCGCACGACACATGCCGATCACCGATCACCATGCCCACCCCCATGCCCCAACACGCCATCGGTGAGTCACTGGTAGTTGACCCCCTCCCACGACGCACGCCTAGACAAGAGAATAAGGGGAAAGGCCCCGGACCTCCGCGGTCATCACATAAACGTTCTCGGTCACTGCTGGGCACGGAGTATGACTTTTTGCGCGTGAGCATCCAGTGCGTAGATACAGTATACGCAGCTCCTCTC
>NW_013657671.1:44278-50456 GCF_000142905.1 Thecamonas trahens ATCC 50062 | reverse complement strand
ACCCCCCCCACCCACACACACACAGGTACACGTACTGCACTCACACCCGTTCCCACCATATACATCTTCATGGCCTCTGCATTGCGCTGCAGACGCTTCTTCTCCGCCGCTCCAGCCATGGTCGAGTCGAGTGAGTACCCCCACCTCCCCCACCACCCCTCCGGCCACCCATCCCACTCCACCTGCTCACCACCCCCTCAAACCACCATCCCATCACCATCTGCATACATACGCCAAGACCGGGCAGCCAGTTGAGATTTCAGTCAGCGGTCGAGTCACTGGCGGTGCCAGCCAGCCACCGCCTCCTTTTGAGTCACTCCCGACTCACCACAGCCAAGCCACGCCATCCATCCATTCACATCCACTCGTCTCCTACACCACTAATCGTACGTATTCATGTGTGCCACACACCTGCACCCGCTCCCAGCGATTGTCATGGACCCTCTGGCGCGTCAGGGCCGTGGATAAGTCCGGGTCTCCCTCCCAGCTGTCTCGGGTCACTCTGGGCCACCGACCCTGTTGACCATAAAAGCGCAACATTTTCGGCAGCGGCGACCGTGACTGACCCGTAGCCACTCCCACCTCCTTCGCTACAGACCGCCGCGTCACCATGTCTGAGGACGCCAACTCGAACTCGCTCATTGCGCTCAACATTCTCCGGCTCGTCGAGTCGGCGTACCACATCCATGACCCAGAGATCGAGGACTCGCCGATCTCGGTCTCGCAGCTCCCGCCGGCAGGCGCCTCGGAGGACGCCCGCATCTACCGCTACCTCGGCCGGTTCCAGATCTTTGCCACCTCGTCGGACCTGCCGTTTGAGCCGAACACGGTGATCGAGATCACCTCGGACCGGTCAGTCTTTGACGCCTTTGACCTCCTTGTCCACCACAACGTTCTCTCCATGCCCATCCGCGATCCGCAGTCCGGCGCGTACCTCGGGCTCATCGACATGGTCGACCTCGTCCACCTCGCCATGACCTCATTCGATCAGGCCAAGCTCACTGACCTCGCCTCGCTCACAGGCTCGGCAGACTCGATCTTTGTCGGCTCACTCGCCGACGCCGCCAACATCTCGTCGTTCAATCCGTTTGTCGCCGTCCCCAACGGCGTCGCCCTCCTCGCCGTCATGCGGCTGCTCGGCGAGCGCGGCCTCCGCCGCATCTGCGTCACAGACAACGACGGCCAGGTGACAGGCATCATCTCACAGTCGTGGCTTGTCCGCTGGCTCAACATCCACAAGCTTGCCCCCGGCGCCGACCTCATGAACGCCACCGTCGCCGACCTCGCCCTCGTCTCGGGCCCAGACCTCGTTGTCTCGGTCCCGGACAACGCTCTCGCTGCAGACGCCTTCAAGGCCATGGTCGACAACGGAGTCACCTCGTGCGCGATCGTCGACAGCAACGACGGCACGCTCGTCACCGTCGTTTCGGTCCGTGATCTCAAAGTCCTCCGCGGCTCGGGAACCGAAGAGACCGACCACCAGCAGTCGTTCTCCTTCACCGCCCTTTTTGCGCCCATCATGGACTTTGTCTCGGCCTCGCGCATGCAGAACCTTGTCACCTTCCCGGCTGTCGTTGGAGTCCGCCCAACCGCCACCCTCGGCACCGTCATTGCAAAGTTTGCCTCCACCGGCCTTCATCGCGTCTTTGTTGTCGACGACAAGCGCATGCCTGTCGGCGTCATCTCGCTCGGCGACGTCATCCGCACGATCCCGACACGCTCGCAATAGCCTCACCAGTCCCCGCCACCATGCGTCGCCCGCGCCGCGGCCCGCTCCCGCCGCCACCAGTAGACGGCGGCGCTGGCGCTCGGAGCGCCCCGCCCGCAGCCGACTCGATAACAAACCCGATTGCGCCCGGATCCGACACGTCGACTCCACTCTGCCTGCTCGCCGTGTTCTCCGCCAGCGCTGCAATGCCTTGGATTGAGTACGGCGTCGTCGATGATGACGACCGCGACGCCGCCGCCGCGCTCGCCGCAGCCCGTCGCAGCTGCACCATCTGCCGCTCCAGCCGCGCCCGCTGCTCGGCCGCAGCCTTGCTTGCGTTTCGGGCAAACGTCCGCCACCGCTCCTCCTGCCCACGTACTCTCTCAACCTGCTTGGCCGCAGCCTTGGCTGCGTGTTCGGCCTTGAACAGTCGTTGCTGCGTAGCTTGCAGCCGCCGAAGCACCGGCCGCCGCGCATCGGCTGCCGATCGCGCCGCCACAACCCGCGCGTTCAGCCGCGCTTCCGTCGCCACGTCGCTATCCTCCACCTTGCGCTCGAGATCATGGATGGTGTGCTGCTGCTGCATGGCGATGCGAAACAGCTTGATGTTCTCCTTCACCGCCGTCGGATGGTCCTTGGTCGGTAACGCGCGAAGGAATGCCTCCTCCTCCAGCAGCAGGTCCAGGCCCGAGATCCGGTCGGCCCTCGCTGTCCCCTTTCCCCGGCGGCCCATCAGAATCCGCTCCAGCGAGTACTGCCCCCCGCTACCTCTGCTGTCGAGATCGCTCCCGCCGCCCTCACCGCCGCCATCGCCGTCGTCCGCCGAGTTGTCCGCTGCCAGCGCCGCCCGCGCCCGCGCCTCGGCCTCGCGCATGACTCGCCGCCCAGCATCGTGCGCCAGCATCTCATCGTTAAACGCGGCTTCGTACGCGAGCACCTGGGCCACTGCGCCCCGGAGCGCCGCCAGAGCGCCCCGGACCTCGGCCAACTTGCTTGTCAGCGCAGCGACGTCGAGCTCGGCCCGCTCCGCGGTCTTCAGCCGCCCCACCAGAGCCTCGATCCGATCGAGCAGCTCCCGCTTCTCGCTCGCCGCCATCTCATTGGTCCGGCTTGTTACAGACTGCAGTGCGCTGAGCTTGCTCTCCATCGCCTCTGCTCGCGCCTTGTTCGCCTCGCCCACCGCCGCAGTCCGTTGATGCGCCGCCTGCTCGTCTGCCAGCCGCACCGCGAGCGCATCCGCCCGGGCATTGGCTGCCGCAAGCTCTGCCCGCATCTCACAGAGGCTCTCTTTAAGCCGCTTTCGCCCGCCTCGTCGCACCATGGTCAAAGAGTCGGGTGGCGCAACCAACGGCTGTTCTTCGCACTCTCCTGACTCTCCGCCTCTCGCACCACATCGCGTGAGTCCGTTGGCCGAGTTTGGTCGTGTTTGGCTGATTTGGCCAAACTGGCCGATTTGCTGCTGGACACCGTGGCAACGCGATGGCGACGCGATGGCGACACGATAGAGGGGGGGTGGGGTGGGGTGCAAGAGAAAGGAGAGGTGGAAGAGGCAGATGTGGTGTTTGGCCTGGTACCAGGCAAGTTAAGATCCGTGATGGCTGGACTCGACAAGCCCGGTTGACACATTGCTGCACCTCCATCAACACGCCAGACCAATCCATCAAGCCACCCACATTGATGCAAGACCAATGAGTGCCGCAGAGAGACCACTCGAGACGTGAGCGTGGAGAGCCGCTGACGTGTGGTCTGCCGATGATGCAAGGCACCAGTCAAATCAAAATATCAATAAATCCTTCGATTGGGTTGTAACGGCAAATGAGCGAAGGCCACCTGTCTCACAGCTGTGGCGGAGGGGGCGGGTATGAGCGAGGCGAGCGAGGTATGGGGCTCACTGACCTCCAAAACCGACGACATTCCTTCCCTCAACCTCACAGGTATGTTGGCTGTCCTGTGTACCAGCTGTGGCGAGGTGGGGCGGGGCGCGAGTGGCGGTCGGTGGTGGCGAGTGCGGGGCGGTGGTGGCGGAGGCGGCGCGGCGGCAAGGCGGAGCGACTTACACACATGCGATGGGGACCGGCTGGTGATGGGGTGATTGGGTGGTGGTGGTGGCATGTATGGTGGTAGGTGAGTCGATCACCATCGGACGGTCGTCGGCATGTACGGTGGTGCTGACGGACTTGCTGGTCTCTGGGCGGCATTGTACGGTGGTGCGGGGGAGGACGGCCGGGTGATGGTGGAGGATTCTTCGTCAAATGGTACCTTTGTCAAGCTCACCAAGATCGGCAAGGGGAACAAGACCGAGCTGGAGGATGGCGAGGCGCTGACGGTTGTGCCCAAGCAGAAAGGCCACGAGCTCATCGAGTGGTCGTTCTCGGTCATGTCGCTGGAAGAGCTGGCCGAGGCCAATCGCGAGCCGACGCCTGCGGAGAACTTTGAGGCCTTCTTGGCGGGGCCGGAAGTGTGGCCAGCGCTGGATGCGCTAGCCAATGCGTGCTCGCGGCACGAGGCGGAAAAGGTGGCGCACGCGCTGGTGACCATTTTTGACTCGCACGGTTTGTCGCTTGATCTGCTCAAGTGGGCCATCACGCGCGAGGTCTCGTCGACCGAGCGTGTCTCTGAGCTCTTTCGCGGCATTTCCGTCGAAACCAAGATTGTGTCCGACTATGCCAAGCGGTGTGGCGAGGGCTACATCACGGGCACGCTGCAGCCGACGGTACTGCAGCTGCTCTCGCAGGGCCTCTCGCTCGAGGTGGACGAGACCAAGCTCGCCAAGGGCGAGTCGATCGAAGCAAACCTGCAGATGCTCAACCTGTACTGCAACATTGTGGTGCAGATGATTTTCGAGTCGCTCGACAACGTGCCTGCCTCGTTCCCGCAGCTCTTCCAGTTTATGAAGGCCGCGGTGCTGGAGCGGTGGCCGGACGAGGAGCACATTGCTGTTGGCGGCTTTGTCTTTCTTCGGTTCTTCTGCCCGGCGCTTGTCTCGCCGCACGTGTACGGCATTGTGACGGCGCCGCTTGGGCCGCGCGAGCAGCGGTCGCTGATGCTTGTGGCCAAGGTCTTGCAGAATCTCGCCAACGGGCGGCATTTTGGCAAGAAGGAGCCGTACATGATTCCGGTCAACCCGTTTATCGACGAGAACCTTGACCGGGCGCAGGCGTTCTTCAACGCAATTGCCACGCCAAAGGCCGATCTTGCAGACGCCACCTCGGTTCCACCGCTCATCGAGGTGACCAAGGGCGGTAAGCTGCGCGCCATTCTTGCGTTGGCTCGGGCGTTTGACGCTGTTCGCGACCGCATGCTGCCAACGGCTGACGACGACGAGGACGTGGGCGCGGCGAATCTGCCGCCGTCAGTGGTCCGGATTGCCGGGGTGACTCACGCCGTGGTCTACAACCTTGTCAACGAGCTGCTTGCGGCGCACGCGGCCGAGGCGATTGTGGCCGAGACCGAGTTTGAGTCTGTCGAGTCGGGCGCGCGGGCGGTCAAACTCTCGGCCATGCAGGAGCTTCTCTCGCGCGGGCTCGGGGCACGAACCGACGGGCCCAAGCCCGGTGGCTCACTGGTCATGCCATCGGCGCGGCCGCCCAAGCTCGGCGCGGCCGAGGCGGCGGCGGCGGCGCGCAAGCGGCGGGCCAAGAGCGAGAAGGATCCCAAGCGCAAGAGCTCGCGCGGGCGGGTCTCATCGGCGTCGTCATCGCGCGAGGCAACGGGCGGAACCAGCTCTGGGCCGTCGATGCCGGTCGAGCACGTCGTGGCCGCGGTGGACCTCAATCTCAAGCCGGTCGACTTTGACTCGCTCTTTGCCCTCCTTCCGCCCGACGATCCGGCGCTCAAGCTCATCCAGGAGCAGTACCACCACCTCATTCGCCAGAACCAGCAGCTGCAGGACCAGCTGCGGCGGATCGGCAAGGAGAAGCGGCGATGGCACCACGAGGCCATTAAGCTCCGGCGGGTGGCCGGTCTCACCTCCCAGCCCGAGCCCATGGACGCCAAGACCGAGTTTGAGACGGCTCCGTTCCAGCTGTTCATGCTGTAGCTCTCCCAACAATGAGCGGTGCCCCCCCCCCGGGGCAAAGGGCGACATCAGCGATGCCGTTTGCAGCTATATACAATACTGGGTTCCTGGTGGGTGGGAGCAAGTCATCGGGAGGGAGAGAGAGTTTGTGTGTGTGCGTGCGTGTGTGTGTGTGAAAGAATGGCGAGGGGGCGTTGTAGTTGGCTGGCAGCGGCAGGCAAGGCGGTTGGCTGGCGGACTTGGAGCACTTCTCGCTGACCTCAGACGAGCCGAGCACCATGGGTATTTGGCAGCTGATTGCCGTTGCCATTGCAGCCACTCTTGCCCTCTCTGTGGTCCCTGTCCAAGCCGAAAGTATGCATGAATGTGTGTGTGTGTGTGTGTGAGCACGAATGTGTGTGTGTGTGTGTGTGTGTGTGTGTGTGTGTGTGTGTGTGTGTGTGTGTGCGTGT
>NW_013657671.1:35353-44178 GCF_000142905.1 Thecamonas trahens ATCC 50062 | reverse complement strand
TATTTGGGGGGGGGGGGGGGGGGGAGGGGCATGTAGAGTAGATGGTGGTGGTGATGGAGGGTGGTGATGGTGATGATGGTGGTGATGGTGGTGGTGATGGTGGTGGTGATGATGGTGGTGATGGTGATGGTGATGATGGTGGTGGTGATGGTGATGGAGGGTGGTGATGGTGATGATGGTGGTGATGATGGTGATGGAGGGTGGTGATGGTGATGGAGGGTGGTGATGATGGTGATGATGGTGAGGTGATGGAGGGTGACTCATGAGTGGCATCACCTGCCATGGGTGGGGTGGACATCTAGTCGATGAGGAGTTCCGTATGGTCACCTGTGGCTCGGTCATCAAGCTCCGCCATGCCTCTACCGGCTACCGGTTGCACTCGCACGACATCCCGTACGTCTTAACGTTGGTCGGGGCCATGGATCTAGGGAGAAAGGAAAGGGGATCTGATGATGTGTAGTGAAGGTGGCGAGTGATGGAGATGGTGCGCGATGCGGGTGCTAGTGATGGAGATGGCGCGCGATGCGGGTGGCGAGTGATGGGATGGGCTAGTTCTCACGATGGGCGGCGGTGGCTGTAGGTACGGTTCGGGCTCGCAGCAGCAATCTGTGACGGCGCATCCCGCGGCGGATGATACCAACTCGCTGTGGACGGTCAAGGCAGGGTTCGGGTACCCGGCGTGCAAGCATGGCGATGTCATCAAGAGCGGTGACGTGATTCGGCTGCAGCATGTCAACACCAAGAAGTACTTGCACTCGCACCTGCACCGCTCACCGCTGTCGCAGAACCAGGAGGTCTCGGCGTACGGCTCGTCAGACCAGTCGGACTCGGGCGACAATTGGATCGTCGAGGGCGCGGCCAAGTGGCTTCGTGGCGCAAAGCTGCGGCTGAAGCACAAGGACACCGGGGCGTACCTGCACTCGCACCGCAAGGCGTATCAGAACCCGATCCCAGGTCAGCTGGAGGTCTGCGGCGTGCCGAGCAAGAACTCACAGAACTTCTGGCACTCGGAGGAGGGCATCTACTTTGCCATCAATGAGTCGTAGATAAAGGTCGACGACGTTTAGGGGGTGATGCCGTTAGACTCGCATTGCCGGCTGCTGCGGCTCGGCCAGTGCCGGTGACCACGGCGTGGAGCCGGCGGCCGGCGAGCGTGGCGAGTGAGCGACCGAGGCATAGGCGACGGCCGGCGAGGCGTCAGCGGCGGTCGGCCGTCGCCCGAGCTGGCGCGGCGCGGCGGGTGCGGCCATCGGGACGCCGTCGCCGCTGCCGTCGGACACATACTCGTAGGCGTAGGCGGACTCGTCGAGATCAGATGAACGCGGGCGGGAGCGTGAGAGAGCGCGGGCGCGCGAGCGTGAGCGTGAGCGTGAGCGGACGCGTGCAGAGTGCGGGCGGGAGCGCGGGGCGCGGAAGCGTGAAGGCCTCAGCTCAGCCGGGCGCAGGTGTGGGCTGTCAACGTCGAGCGAGGCCGAGGAGCAGCGGGTGCGCTCGATGGCAGTGTGGTCAGAGACGTTGTGGAGGACCCCGTCCGAGTGTTGGGTGCGGATTAGCTTGGTGGCAATGTCGAGGCCGACGACCGAGTTGATGACCGAGGCGAGGGCCGGCTGGCGATCGAGGAAGGGGATGAGCAGCTCGCGAGGCCAGATGATGAATGTGCAGTCGGTGGCGGCGATGATGTCGACGAGAAAGGCCGGGTGGTTCTCGCGCTGCATCCACTCGGGCGAGTCGAGGAACTCGAACGGGCGCGTCCGGTTGATCAGCTTGCGCTCGCCCGAGGACAGGGTTTTGAACACCTGCATCTCACCGTCGATGAGGATAGTGAGATCGGAGGGGGTGTTGCCGGCAAGGGCAAAGGCCGAGCCGGGCGTCAGCGTCCGCACAAAGGCCTTGTCCTTGACAAGGGTGAGAAAGTCGACGCGCGAGATGCCGGCGCCGCCGGGGCCAAACACATTGGTGTACACGGCCTCGAGATGGTCCGAGTCAAACGAGATGGGCCGGCGGAGGTAGAGCAGATAAGCGAGATGACCCAGATTGAGGACCAAATACATCATGTTGTATATCACCGTGTCAACGGCCACATCGAGGATGAGCCATGCCCAGAGGACCCAGAAGACCGATGAGGCAGCGAGAATGCAGCGCAAGACGAAGATGTTGGGCGAGGCATACGAGGCGAGGAGCAAGATGTTGGCGATCTGGAAGAGGACATGGTTCGGCGGCAGAGCTTGTCCCATATTCTGCACCCCCTTGATGTATACCCCCGCAGTGGCCGGTGTTGGCGAGGGCCTGAGCGAGAGTGAAGTGTTGCTTGCGCAGGGAGTGGGGCTGCCACTGTGGTCGGGCGGCGTGATGGATGGAGTTGATCACGTGGTGGTGGAGGCGGGGGGAGGCGGGGGGAGGGGGGTGGTGGTGGTGGTGGTGGGCGGTCGGGGTGGGGGTGATCGCGGGGTGATCGGGCTGTATGTGCGTGCTTGTACATGTGTGCGAGGGTATGGATATTTCAGCGTACATGCGCATGTCTGATGCGTGTCATCATGTGCTGACTGCGATGGGCATCGGACGGGCAGCGGTCACAAACACAGACACACACACTCTCTCCGTATTGTGTGTTTGATGACATGCACAAGCTACCGCGGTGATGTCGGCTCCCACCACTTGGTCGAGGCCGAGGACTCGGTCGAGGCGGCACGGATCGAGGTGGAGGAGATGTCGACGCGAAAGCGCGAGTCTGGGACGCGGACAACCTCGAGGTTCATGCCGTGGCGTTCGAGCTCGAGGAGGGCGGGATAGAGGTCGGCGCGGACAGACTCTGCAGAGAGGAACTGCCGCCGCCGCTCACAGTAGCGACCGGCCACGATGAAGGCGACCCTGGCTTCGGCGAGGGCGCGGAGGACGCCAAAGAGAGCGTCGGGCGTGCCGTAGTACCCGATGTCCATCATGCGGACAAAGGTGTCGATGCCGAGGACAAAGGCAACGTTGCGGCCGTCCAGGAGGGCGGCCTTTTGGTCAAAGAGCGGAGCGGCGGTGAGAATGACCGAGGTGCGGCCCTGGATCCGGGCCATGCGGTACATGATGTCGTCGTAGGTGACGAGGCCCTTGTCCGGGTTTAGGAGCGAGATCTCGTAGGCCGGCCACAGCCGATGCGGCGACATTTCGAGCGTCTCGGCACGGACCTGGGTCGCGGTCTCCAGCAGCAGCCGGTGGCCGTGATGCAGCGGGTTGAACGAGCCACACAGCACCACGCCCGGCCCTGGCAGCTCGGTCTCGGGCTGAATGATCTCTGCGGTGAGATCCGGCGTGATGTGGAGGGCCTTGCCCTCAGGCCTGGCCACAAATGAGGCCACTGCTCGCGCGACTTTGGGCACATGGAGCGAGAGTAGCGCATCCGGAGGAATGACCGTACGCAGTGGCGAGGTTCCCTCCGGGAGCGGAGCTGCGCCGACGGCCGCCGCCCAGTGGGTGTAGATGAGCGGCATGGCCTCGTCGGCCTCCCAATGCGGCCACTCCTTCGACGAGACCGACATCACACCCTCGTACACCACCCCGCGACTCTGCTCAGTGCCTCCGCCCAGCACATCCTTGCCCCTGTCAGCCACTTTGAGGGTGAGCTTGGCCAGCCGAGACGACTGGCGCGGGTCGACATGCAGCTCGCCGTGGCGGGTCATGAAGGCCAGCGTGGACATGTTCCTCTTCCGCGGACCGAACCTCACGCTCGAGGTAGCCAAGGCCATGTCACTCCTTGCAGACCGCCCCCTTTGTTGCCACCCTGCTTCTGTGGCAGCCACACACCCCGCCGCGGTCGCCACCCAGCCGAGGCGGTCGCCAGTTGCCTGCCGAACGCTGGCCGCCGTCGCAGCCACGGCGGAGAGACCAAGTCGAGCCAGCATGAGCCACCAGGAGCGGTAGCGGAGCGAGGCGGGGGCGAGGGAGGGGGAGGGATGATCTGAGGTGGGAGATGGTTATGTCAGGTCCGGGAAAGAGGGGAGGAGGGAGGGAGAGAAAGTCGTGGTACGGAGGAGAAGGTTCGGAACTTGAGCCGCGTCACGTGTTCGTTCTCGACACGGCCAAGGTGGTGGGAGTGTGAGCGGAGGCAGGGGAGTGGGTCTGGCGACAGCTAATGTGGCGGGTGACCCAGACCGTGCCAAGGAACAAATTTGCTGGCTGGAGGGCCAGTCCGCACCCAGATGAGCAAGGGTGGCGTCTGGGGGAAAGCTCTGTATGACTAGGGAGACACCGAGGCTGAGGAGGGCACAAAGTGTTGCTTGCGGTGTACGAGCGGGTGCTGGCAGGTGTAACACGCCCAGCAGTGGCGGAGACGTGGAGGGGGGGGAGCGGCGGAACAGGGCAAGTCGGTCAACGCATCAAAGATTCGGGTCGACTTCACTCCTCCGCGCAGAGCCTTCGGCACTTGCGCGGGGCCCACACCCATCCGGAGCGAGGAGCGCGGGGCGGGCAGCGGGTTGTTACGACAAGCTAGCAGTGCGAGAGGTCGTGCAGGAAGCAGCGGATGGCCTTCTCGTCGTTCTCGACCGCGGAACGGACGACCATCTCGACAAAGTTTGCGAGCGGGATGCGGACTGCGGCGTGGAAGGCCTTGAGCTCGGCGATACCGGCCTTGCCGGCGAGGTCTGTGTCGTACGGCGCGCCCTCGAGGTGCGAGGCAAAGGCGGAGCGGACGCGATCGGCGGCAGCGACATATGCGTCGTGCATGGCGTCGGCGAGGATGTCGGAGCGCGGGGTGGGCTGGCCGCAGTATCCGCCGTTGTGCCATTTGCGGCGGCACTGGTCGCGCGACATCTCGGAGAGGATGGACTCGCAGTAGCGGCGTGGCGGAGTGTCGTACGTGTTGTCGGCAGCCGAGGCGGTGATGAGCAGCGGCGCGGCCTCGGCCGTGGTCATGGTTGCGATCTCGTCGGTCTCGGGATTGTAGTGGAAGAGGACGCCGGACTCGGGGTCTTCCAGGACCGACCAGCCCTCAGACTCGGGGTACTCAGCCGATGGCTCGAGGACCGACGCCGGGCCGGGTGGCGGAGGAAGCGCGGCGGCAGCTGGGCCGACAATCGCCGGCCGAAGGTTGCCGTCGGCGTCCAGGAGCCGCGGGTCCTGGACCAAGTGAAAGTAGCTCGGGTTGGTCACCCCGCCACCGGCAGCCAGCGTCGGCTCGTGTTCGAGGAGACCCTTGTAGCGGAAGGCGTGCAGCTTGCGGACAAGATCGAGAGCCGGGCCCGGCGAGCCGAGGACGCGCTCGAGCATGATTGAGATATACATGCGGGCGTTGAGAGCGGCGGCCGGCGCGCCACGGACCGCACGGCGGTACCAGGGAATGGTCAGGTTGGCCAAGGCGTCGTAGAGCTGAGCACGCGGGCCGGCGAGGCTCATCTGCGCCACCACCAGCCGCGGGCTCGCCTGGAACCGCATCACGCCCCATGACGGCGGAACGTAGAGTGCGGTCGACGATGCGTCGAGTGAGACGAGCGCGAGCCGCGACGTCGGGTAGCCGGCGTCGGCAGCGACGGCAGCAAGCGCGGCGACAGTGCACGACGCCGCGCCGACGTCGACGCACGACGCGTCGAGGAGGGTCCGCGGATAGCCCGGATGTAGGTACGGGTATTGTGGGAGTCGCTCCATCAGGCGCGGCGGGATGAGGAGGTAGCTTGCGTTGCCGGAAAGGACGTTGTGGTACTCGCCGGCCTGGGCCACCGCAAGCTGCGACCACTGCGGGGCAGGCACGCCGACGGCGCTCAAATCGACATGCAGCTTGTGCGCGCCGCCGAAACCGCCGAGCGGCGCAATGCCGAGCGGTTTCCATCCGGCGGCCGATCCGCGGCCGGAGAGGCGGAGCTCGGTCCGTTCGCGGCTTCCGCCGAGCGAGACCGAGGCAAGCGCGGCGGCGGCGTCGGTTGGCGCAAGCCGCTCGCCGCGAAGGCCTGTGGCGTAGGCCTCAGCCAGCGGCTCGACTCGCATCAACGCCGGCGGCACACCGAGCCTCAGCGAAGCAGGCGCATCCCATCCGCGCCATCCAGCCGCCAGCAAGTCGCCGGCGGCGGCGGCATCAACTGCGGTGGCAAGCGCGTCAGGATCGAGGTACTTGCGGGCGGGCCATCGGGCGGCCAGCGAGTCGGTGATGATGAACGGGAGACGCATGTCGGCTCCGGTCGGCGCTGTCCGCCTGTGTTGTGGCACGCTCGCAGCCGGAAGGTCGGTATTCGGCGCCGCAGTTGCAAAGACGGCGGTGAGGTCATTGACGGCGGCGGCAGCAGCCGAGTCGGTCAGCGGCGGAGCAGCTGCAAATGGCAGCGCCTCCCAGCGAGAGATGGTCGGCGGGCGAGGACGCAGGCGGGCAGCGCGAGAGGCAGTGTGCTCGGTGTAGGCATAGGCAAGGGCAAGTGCCATAATGGCTGCTGCCAGGGCGAGGACCTTGCTCGACGACGACATGGAGGGTGGAGGAGTGACACGTGAAATTCGTGAAGGCAGCCGAGTCGAGCAGCGCGCGAGAGAGGAATGGCAGAGCGCGTGAAAGGTGATGGGCAAGAGCAACGAGGGAGGGGCGAGGAATCGGGTTGGAATTTGTTTTGCGGAGAGGGAGGGGGGAAGGGGGGGGCGGGTGAGACGGGTCAGGACGTCTTCTCGCCAACAAAGGTGAAGCCTTGGAAGGTGTGGAGGCCCTTGCCCGGCGCGACCGAGACGCAGTTTGTGTCGTCTGCGGTGAGCGACCTGTTGACAAACTCTGGGTCGATGTTGGAGAGATCCTCGGCCGAGGTGACGACGGGGACAAACTCGGGAGTGAGCTGCTTGGCAAGGACGGCGTCGATGTCGAGGCCGGCAAAGAAGGGATGGGCGAGGACGTCGGCGACGTCGTTCTTGCCAGATCCAAGGCGGTGGGCGGGCGAGACGTCGAGGATGCAGTAAAGGAAGTCTTGGGTGGCGTCCGAGACATGGAAGGGGACGGTGACGTCTGCACGCTTGGCGCGGGCGATGCGCTCAAAAATGACATCGTTGGTGTCCGAGGCGTCGAGCATAAAAGGCGGGCGGCCGACGAGCATCTCAAACATGAGGATGCCGAGGCACCACCAGTCGACGGAGCGACCGTACATGCCACCGGCGATGATTTCGGGCGCCATGTAGTTGGGCGTGCCGCAGAACGACGAAGTGCGGCCCGAGCCGGCGTCCGAGGTCTGCTTGGAAATGCCAAAGTCGGTGAGGCGGATGTAGCCCGAGGCGTCGAGGAGCACGTTCTCGGGCTTGAGGTCGCGGTAGAGGACGCCGAGTGAGTGAAGGTGGCCGATGGCGAGCGCCATCTGGGCCACGTAGAACTGGACCCGTGACTCTGAGAACGCGCCCTCCTCGTTGAGCCAGTAAAAGAGCTCACCGCCGTTGATAAAGTCGAGGACAAGGTACAGCTTTTCCTTCGACTGGAAGGCGTGGTGGAGGCGGACGATGAACGGGTGGTCGACGCGGGCAAGCACGTTGCGCTCCGTTTTCTGGGTTTCAACCAGGTGCTTGTTCGACCGCAGCCGTGACTTGGGCACGACCTTCATGGCAAAGAACGCACCGGTCGAGCGCTTGCGGACGAGAATGACCTTGGCAAACGCACCCATGCCGATGATCTTGATTGTCTCGTACTCTTGCATGGCCGAGCGACCGGACTTGCCGCCGGGACGGCCACCGGGGCCGAGCGCCCCAGCGGCAGCGGCCGCTGGGGCCGAGTCGGCGGCCGACACCGCATCCGACGACGGGGTCGGAGCAGAGCCACCGGGGCGGCCGCCGGGGCCAAGCCTAGCGGCGTCAGAGGCAGCGGGAGCGGCAACAGGCACGGTTGTGCTGCTGTTGTCGTCATTGTTGTTGTCATTGTTGTTGTCATTGTTGTCGTCGTCGTTGTCGTCGTCGGAAAACTGCGAGACGCCCGGCGGGAGGTCTGGCGGCGGCGGGAGGAGCGCCGACGAGAGGGTGGACGAGAGAATGACCGAACCGGCAAACGGATCGTCTGTGCGGGAGACAGACGGTGAAGCAGCAGCCGAGGACTTGATGTTGGTGGCCTCGACAATGGCGACCGAGTCGATGTCCTCGGGCAGCCGATCAAGCGAGTCGCCCGAGAGCCTGCCCTTGCCCTTGATGATATAGTCGATGGTCTCCATCCATGCATCGCGATCATTCTCGGTCGGGGCCTCCATGTAGTAGTCGACTCCTCTGGCAGTAGTCACACAAAACACATTGTGCTTCTTGAACCGCTTGGATGGGACCTTGCAGAGCTTGCCATCAGCGAGCGGAATCCGTCCCTTGGCCTTGTTCCGATTCCACTTGTGCGCCGCCGATGCAAAGTACAGAATCTCCTCAGACTCGATGTATAGCTGGAAGAACCTTGTCCGCCAGTTCTTCCTCAGATGACCTCTCTTTCGCATGAACCTGTCGCAACTCCAATGAGTATGGGTAGGTGGGTGGGTGGGGTGGGTGGGTAGGGGGGAGGAGGAGGAGGAGGAGAAGGAGGACAGGCGTACCCTTTAGTGATGAGGTTGTCCGGAAGGACCACCTGTGAAGAGCTCTGTGCGTGTATGGGGAGGATGAGATGTAAGAGGGAGGGGGATGAGGAGGGTGTCATGAGTGTGGGTCAGGAAGGGAAGGGGGGGGGGGCATGCGTGGTTGACTGTGTGACCAATGTCATGCCGACAGAGTGGGGAGGGGAGGGGGGGGGCGGGAAGGGGGAGGGAAGGGAGGGAGATGTTTGATACAGTGTGTAAAAGTATATATCTACATGAGGGTATATGTGTACGTGTGTGTACGTGTGTGTGTGTGTGTGTGTGTGTGTGTGTGTGTGTGGTGGGTGGGCA
>NW_013657671.1:20403-34910 GCF_000142905.1 Thecamonas trahens ATCC 50062 | reverse complement strand
GGCATAATTTAGGTAGTAGTGTGTGTGTGTGTGTGTGTGTGTGTGTGTGTGTGTGTGTGTGTGTGTGTGTGTGTGGGAGGGGGAGGGGGGACAGCTTGCGTACCGCCATGTTTCGGCCTGCGGACAGACAGTCCCACGTCGAGTGCAATGTTGTCTGTTGCCAATTGGAACGAGTGGTGTTGTTTGCCAGAAGTGCCATGCATGCGGTTGTCGACGGACGGCTGTCGACTGCTGGCTGTCGGCTACCTGCTACTTTCCATCCAGTTGGAGACCATTGCACATACCTGTCGTCTTTGAACGAATCCCCCTCCCCCTTCCCCCCCCCCCGCCCTCCCTTCCCTTCCCTTCGCCTTTTTGACATGATTGTCATGCCGTGGACGGTGCAGGTGGTGGTGGTCTTGCTGGCAATGGTTCTGCTGCGTGGAGTGGAGGGTATGAAGAGTGGGAGTGAGCCATGTCATGATGTGGTGGTTACTGCTCTGGGGTACGTACCGGGTGGTGGTGGTGGTGGTGGTGGTGGTGGGTGGGTGGGTGGGAGGGGGAGGGGGAGGGGGGGGGGGAGGACCGGCTTCGTCGGCGACATGTGACTGATGTGACTGACCGACAACAACGTGGTGTGATTGATGGACGCACTGGTGTTCGCGGGCTGGCCGGGTACCAACACACGGGGGGGGGTGTCCTGATACATGGGCTTGTAGCTCTATCCGGGGCGTGTGCAACGGGTCGTTCAGTGACATGCCATTCCGGGTGTTCAAGGGCATCCGGTACGGCGCATCGACAGGCGGAAGCAACCGATTCATGCCGCCGATCGCAGCCGCGCCGTGGAAGCCGGCCACGCTCGACGCCACCGCCTACGGCTGGGGCTGCATCCAGACGGACCACAACCCAGACGTGCCCAAGAACCAGTCGGAGGACTGCCTGTTCCTGAACGTGTGGACGCCGTATGGTGCCGAAGCCGGCGACAAGCTCCCGGTCACGTTCTTCATCCACGGCGGGACGTTCAAGGAGGGCGCCGGCTCGTTGTACGGCGGCGGCGGCATTGCCGGCATCCACAACAACATCCTGGTCACCATCAACTACCGGCTCGGCCCGCCGGGCTGGGTCGTCACCGGGCCGATCAAGGGCAACATGGGCCTGCAGGACCAGCTCCTTGCCCTCGCCTGGGTCAACGACCACATTGCCGCCTTTGGCGGCGACGCCAGCAAGATCACTATCCAGGGTGAGTCGGCCGGCGCCATGTCGGTCGGCATCCACCTGACGTCGCCGGCCGCCCGCGGCCTGTTCTCCAAGGCCATCATGGAGTCAAACGTTGCCGGCTACCGCTACCGCGATGCCAAGGCGCAGGCCGTCTACGGGCGCGCCTTTGCCAAGGACCTCGGGTGCGCCGCCGACGACCTTGTCTGCATGCAGCAGGCGCCGGTCGCAGCACTCGACGCCGCGACGCGCAAGGCAGCGCAAGACCCAGTGGCGTTCATCTTTGCCAACCCGACCCACCCGCTGGACGGCTTTATCCAGTGGGAGCCGACTGTCGGCACCGAGCTCTTTCCCGAGCAAGTTCTCGACGCGCTCGCGGCCGGTCACTACGACCCGTCGGTCCCGATCCTGATGGGTACCAACGCGCAGGAGGCTGTCGCCTTTCTCGGCACCACCAACATCTCGGGCATTGAGTACGAGGCCGCGCTCGACATCATCTTTGGCCCGCTCCACGCCCATGAGATCAAGTCGCACCCGCAGTACGCGCCGCCCAAGGCCGGCGAGTCGGCGACCTTTATCTTCTCGCGCGTGCTGACTGACTACTGGTTCGAGTGCCCGTCGCTCGCGTATGCGGCGCACTTTAAGGCTGCGTACGTGTACCTCTACAACCACCTGCTCTCGTTTAATCCGTTCGGCCACTACCTTCCGCAGTGTGTCGACTACGTGTGCCACGGCGAGGAGCTCGCGCTCGTCTTTCGCGGCGAGCTCTTTGGCCAGTGGTTCACCCTCCCGCCAGTCGATCTCTCGCTCTCGGAGCGGATGATCGACTACTGGACGGCGTTTGCCACGAGCGGAAGTGTCAACACCGGCTCAGGTGTTGGCTTTGAGTGGCCGTCGCTGGTGGCGTCGGCAAAGCGGATCGTGTTCAACGACACGCTCGCGACAGAGAGCCTCCCTTCTGTCTGCGCCATGTGGGACAAGTTCGGGTACAACCACTGAGAAGAAGGCCGAGAGAGAGAGAGGTCAGTTTACTCGGCGCCAAACATGTCCTTGAAGGCGGCGCGGACGGCACGAAAGTCGGCGGCGTGCGGAGCGTCCGAGCCCGGCTCGGTGCCAAAGTTCTTAAAGGTGCGCCAGCGCATGCGGATCATACGCTTGTCGTAGTTTCCGACGAGGGCGGCGATGGCGAGGAGCTTCGCTGACGACGGCGAGAACTCGTCGCGGGTCTCGCCGCGGAAGTAAGCAGCGATGGCGCCGCCGAGAGCGTCGCCGTCAAGGCCGACAGTGTCGCGGAAAGCGACAGCGGCCTCGGCGATGCGGCGCGAAGTCGTGTCGAGGCCGTACGCCGGGTTGTCGGCGCCGTCGCCCCAATACGAGGCGATGTTGTCGACCGGCACGCCGGCAGCCTGGAGCGCAGCGGTAAACTCGGGCTTGTCGACGTGCATGGAGCGCCCGCCGTGGCCGGGCAGCTCTGTGGCCGGCGACGCCGCGGCGGTGATGGGCGCGAAAAAGGCGGCAAAGATGTCGTCCGATGCCGAGAGCGACGAGTGCAGGATGCGGACGAGGTGGATGAGGCCAAGGCACTCGTACGGAACGTCCCAGTTGGGCCCGTACTCCTTCATGGCCTTGTTGGCGGCGGCGCGGATCTCGCGGAGCTTGTTGGAGCGGACGTATGCGTCGCCGAGGTAGACCTCGTCGTTCTTGCGCTTGCACGGGCACTCAGGGTTGATGGTCGCACCAAAGAGGAAGCCCACGTCCGGGTGGTCCTTGCCGACTGGGTGGCCCACAAGCGAAAACTCACCGGCGTCCGGCATGACCTTGGCGTGGTGGGCGGCGACGGCATGGGCGAGGGCGACCGGCCACTTGGGCGCGTCGCCAGCGGCGCCGGGCGCAGCAGCAAAGAGCGCGGCCGTGGCGTTGAAAAACTCGACCGCGGCAGAGGCGCCTGGAGCAGACGGCTGCTTCATCTTGGCAGTCTCAAACACGTCCTTGAGCACGTTCATGAGGCAGATCTTGGGCCGGATGAAAATGGTCTCGCCCAGATCGTGGCCGAGGACCTCGACCGAGAGGGCGGCAAAGGCATCGGCCGCGGCCTCGTAGTCGTGGGCAAACTTGGCATGCCGGACCGACTCCATCCACTCGGTTGCCTCGCGAACCTCGGCTCCGTCTTCGGCCTCGGGCCCAGCAGCCGACGCGGCAGCCTCGTTACCAGCAGCCTTGTCACCGGCAGCACTCGCGGCGGCAGCAGCGGCAGCGTTTGTGTCAAGCGGCGGTGCGTCCGAGGCGTCGGCAAGGTCGTCGTCGACGTCCGAGGCACAGAACATGTTCCACCATGACGAGCCGGACTCGCCGGTGGCAGCGTTGTTCTCGGTGGCGTGAACAAGCGACTTGCGGAGCTTGCGGACGACGTTGCGACCCTTGCCGGCCGAGCCGAGGCCAAGGGCTTCGATCCCAAGAGCAAACAGCAGACGCTCACGCTGACCGAGGACACAGGAGCAGGCAAGCCGACGAGGCGGAATGACAACCTCCTCCTCCACAGGAGAAGGCGAAGAAGAAGAACTTGGCGTGGTGCTCGACGAGTTGCTCCCGGACTCGGAGCCGGACTCGAGGTTGGCAAGCGCTGCAAATGACATGGCGAGTGGCAAGGGGAGAGTGAGATGCCCGGTTCTGAGGTTGGGGGGGGGGGACGGGGGGGGGGGGGGGGGAGGGGGGGGGCATCAATTCGTTGCGGATAATGAGCGAGATCATGACCTTGCCAGGGGGGAGGGGGGGGGAGGGGGGAGTCAGTTGGGCATCCACTCGTTGCGGATAAACATGGAGAACGAGACAACGTTGTCCAAGGTGCCCGTCGACGCCATCGTTGCCATGGTCGCGCTGCGATGCTCGCTGTACAGCTGCGAGTCGAGCGGCACGCCGTTGGAGGCAGATGCAAGGCCAAAAACAAGATCTCCATCGTTGAGTCCCGCAGCCAGATGTGCTGTCATTGTAAGGCTCGCAAAGCTTGTGTTTGCCGCAAGCAGCCCGGTGTTGAGGCAGGCTTCTGCAGAGAGGCAGCGGACCAGCCCACAGACTCGGGCTTCCAGCACCGGCGAGAAGCAGCCGTCGAGCGCAACGACAGCGTAGATCTCGGAAGCAGTCGATGTTTCCGAGACGCGGTATCTGGCGGTGCAAGTCACACCTCCGGCGTGCGCGGTGGCGGTCCCAGAAGACGAGGCGGTCACATTAAACGTCGTCACCATTGGGCTTGAGCGCTTGCCGCATGCCGGAAAGCGGAATGGGGATGGCGGCGGCGCGACCAACGGCGGCAGCACCGCGCCAAAAGTCACTACATCGTGGACAAGAACTTGTGTCTCGCCCTGCCATCCCGGATTGTACCAAGATGCAAGTGTCTTGCCGCGTGAGAAGAGACCCGAGCCCGAGTTGTACCACGACGAGCCGGTACCGGCGGCAACAATCGATGCATTGTGCGCAGAGCTCCACCCGCGCAGTACGGCCGGGAGGGTGAGCAGCGGCGGCTCGTTGACCCAAAACGAGGAGAAGACAAAGTCGGTGATGCCGGCGGCAATGTCGCCGTTGGCTGGCCGTGCAAAGAGCAGGTCAAAGCAGACCATCATGCCAAAGGTGACGTCCAGCTTCGCCGGCGTGAACCAGACCGGCGCCCAAGTTGTGGGCACATCAAACTGTGCCTCGTAGTACAGGTGCAGCTTGTGGTACTTGGCCAGCAGCCGGCCATCGGCATCCAGAGCGATCTGGGTGTTGTACGCCCAATACCCGATCGGCGGGCAGCGCTCGTTCGGGAGACACGCCACCTGCTCGGCCATGTCCAGCACCAGCACCACGCCGTGATCGCGCGCAATGCACGATGCGCGAGCCGCCGCCACTGCGTCTGCCCACATTGTCGCGTTGGTGCATGGGACAATAACATGGTCCGCCAGCTGGCGCGCAGCAGGCAGGATGGCCAGAAACGGCGCGATGCCCGCAGCCGAGTATCCGGCGCCATACAGATTGTCTTCCGGAAGCACAACCAGATCAGCACCGCGCCCAGCAGCCATGCCCACCGCGACGTTGATCTCATCTAAATTGGCCAGCATTAGCTTCTCCGCCGCCGCCACATCCATTCCATCGTGCCCCACAATCGGCGCCCGTTCCACCGCCGCTGCTCGGTACCGCCGCCCGGCAGAGGCTGTCGGGAACGTAGCCGAACGGGTCGAGCCAGCCACAGGCATGAGCGCCACAAGCACCAGAGCAAGCGTGCATAGCAACGCTGCGATGGCGTCGTGTTGAGTCGTCATGGCCTCGGCAAGTGGTTGAGTCGGCCGGCGTGAGTCACGTGTGTCGTGTAGTCGGCCGCAGTCGCCGGTTGAGTACGCCAGTTGGCGGTCGACTACGGCCGGTCACGGGAGAGGCCGGGCAGCTCCAGATCGGCAGGAATGTGGATTGGAGGTGTGAAGTTTGATGTTGGTGAAATAGCTGCGTGATTGCGTGCAGGGTACGGATGGGTCAGGGTTGGAATCAGATAGGATCGGGACAGAGCTGGCGGTGCAGACGGGCCTCGCTCTCGACCCGGTAGGGGCGGAGGCAACACCAAAGTACTCGTGGCCGCATCGGCAGGTCATGTGCCGGCATCCACCGTTCTTCTCGGTGGGAATGTTGCATTGCGGACAACGCTTGGTGATCCGCTTGATGGCGACCGAGGACGCCTCTTCGTCCTGGGCGGCAGCGGCGCGGGCGCGTTCGACGGCCTCAGCCTGGCCGGTGAAGCAGCAGTGGCCGACGCGCGCAGACACGGCCTGCTCCTCGTGGACCGCGCACGTTCGCCCCTTGCACACCCGGCAGTTCAGGATGCCGTCGATGACAGCGTTGCGTGGCCACTCCAGCTGGCACGCCGGCTGCGCGCACCGGATCCCGTCGTTGCCGATCTGCTTACTCTTGATCATGTTGTACTGCTCAAGGAGCTGCTCACGGTTTGACGCCGGCAGCAGGTTGCGGACATGCTTGTACATGATTTCAGCCCGGCATGTCATGTCGACGCACAGCGGCAGCGCGTGGCCCTCAAGAATCGCCACGCACCAGTTGCCGAGGCACTCGCTGCAGGTCTTCAGATGGCCGCATTGGAGACGTGGCCCGCGCATGCCCTCCTCACCGCACACGCTGCATGCCTCTGTAAGGAGCGGGAACATTGTGTCTGAAGCAGGGCTTGAAGGCAAAGATGGCGCATCTGACCGTTTGGCGCGAGCAGCCTCGGTACGCTTCGCGCGTTCTGGGGACTTCCACCGCGACGGGCCTGGCGCGCCGAACTTGGCCGCCGTAGCTCGGACATCGCTTCTTGCCAGCGATGGGCTGGTGTGAACGGTAGACGATGCGACTGTTGGCGCCTCATAGCCTGAGTTAAACATCGCCGCCTTGGCCCGCACGTTGCCGGCCGACGTCGGCGATGGGCTGGCACCCGGCGCCGGCGAAAGAGCGCTGGAGCTGAACATTGCCGCCTTGGCGAGCACGCTTCCGCTCGTCGGCGGCGGTGGCGTTGTCGGGCTGTGTAGAGGCGTCGAAGCGGTTGGAGGTGAAGCCTTCCGCGACGATGCAGGCCTTGGCTCTGTCGACGCCATGAGTGCGGGCCGGCTCGAGCGCACGGTCGTGGTCGCGGTTGCGGATGAACGCTTCGCCAGGCCGCCAAACATAGCTACACGAGCCTTGACACTGCCGACCGCGGGCAGGGTCTCTGTTGAGGCCACAGTCGGTGGCGAGGCCGAGGCTGGAGGCTGTGGGGCGGTGTATGGGGCGGGAGGCTCTGCCGAAGCATGAGGTGGGGCGTTCGAGTGTGACGTTGGCCGGGACTCACCCGCGGCCGACTTGTGGCCGCGCTTGACCTTGTGCAGCACTTTGGGCTTGACCTTGGGCTTGGGCTTGAGCGTAGGTTTGGGCTTGGGCTTGGGCTTGGGCTTGGGCTTGAGCTTGGGCTTGAGCGTGGGCGTGGGCTTTGGCGTGGGTGCGGCCACGCCAGTCAATAACCTGCCGCAGTTTGTTGCACTTTCCGCTGCGATGTCAAAGGAAAGACTCTCCAGCAGCTGCAGCACGCCGTAGAGCGTAGTCATCTCGACCGAGGTCTCACTCAAGCCAAAGTCAGTCTTGACACTATCCCGCAGGCGGTTGATGTGGTTCTGGATGGCTGCAAGCACCTCGTTGGCGGTTCCGTTGTGTGCCTGGGTGACGAGCGCCGAGCTAGCCATGGCCCTTTTTTTTCCGGCACGGCCGAGTCAGCTCTCGGTGCGACTGTATCGAGTTGAGTCGCCAACACCCGCGGCCGGCCAGGCGAAGCGAAGCGGCTGACACCTTAATTTGCTCAGAGCTCCGATGGTGTCGACACAGCCGGCTCCGACGGAGTGGGAGCCCATCCGCCCACCCTTTGGATAACGATGCGCAACGACAACGACGACAACAACGCGCCCTCTGGGCGCCCAATTCTTACCTTGATATCGTGTCTATGCGAGGCATCGAGCTATCGATGGGCGCTCATGTACACGCGGATCCTCGTGCCATGGCGCGTTGTACTGGTAAAGATGGTCAGCACAGTACATGTGAGGAAATCTCTCAAGTCGTCGAGCCGTCGAGCCGTCGAGCCAGCGGAGCAACCGCTCGCGCATATTCGTTCGACGAGTGCACCTCCGACCCCGGCAGAGCCAGTTGATGCCCCAGCTCACATACACCCGACTGGCAATACCTACGAGCGATGCCGTATGAACCGAGTGGATCCGGGCGGGATGGGTTCATCTTCCGCACTCCGGCAGCTGTCCATGGTGTTCGTCGTGCGTACGTTGTGTGGCAGCCCGCTGGACTCGGGTTTGCGGGGGGGGGGGGGGGGGGGGAGGGGGCGGCCGTTGGCGGGCGATGACCGCCAACGGACAGACGGGCGAGCGAAGACTCACACGAGGGTGGCATGGCGAACGAGGGCAGAGACGTCAACCGATCGGACTTTCCGGCGACCGCCACAGCGTACTCGGGACACATTCCTTATGCCCAGCACGTTGTTGGTGAGAAGATCGTCTCGCATGCCGACGATGCTAACGACGCTGGGTGCTCGAGCGGCGTTGGCGGTGGGCGCGGCATGCCAGCGCCGCAGCGGCAGACGCTGCGCAAGGATGTGAGCCCGCTGCCGCCGATGGGCAACACGTCGGTCAAGTCGTACACTGGCTTTGTTCCGACCTGCCTCCGGATCAGCACTGCGACTGAGCGGCTGGCGGCGGCGCGTGGTGCGACACTCGACGACCTTGACGCCACTGTTGTCGGCGACCAGATCGGGACCGCGGTCCGGAGCGTTACTGCAGCCTCCATCCGGGCGGCGACGGTCGAAGACAACATCGGCGATGCACTGACTCGGCCGTACCTGGCAGCAGCGCCTGTGGCCAATGCGAGCCAGGTGTATGGGTTCCGCACCACCTACGGTGAGACGGTCTCGTCGGCCGGGCAGATTGTCCGGCTCGAGGCCGGCCGTCAGGCCGAGCCGGACGCAGACCTCCGCCCTTGGACAGCGGGAGTCTCGGGCTATGCTGGCCATCGGCCGCATGTGGCCCCGACCTCGGTCCAATGGTACGGCCGCCCGTGCGCCGAGCCGAGCGCCACTGCCCCGTCGTCCGGCGCACCAGAGCCGACCCATCGCCAGCCCGCATCAGCCCAATGACAATAAATGACTGCATCAATCACATAGAGAGAGAGACTGTCTGTGTTGCAAACATGGCGGGCGGCCTGAGGTGCGGGGTAGCAAGTTGCATGCGGGGTAGCAGGGGAACATCGGCAAGGATGCGCGATCGCGATTTCAATTCCTCCTCATCCTTCCCCCCCCTATTCATTATGCTCCTCATAGCTGCCATCGATACCCATCCCCGCTTCCAGCTTCCAGCAGTGGTTCCGCGGGCTCCACGGGCTCCACGTCATGCGAAAGCGAGGGATCACGGGCTTGAGCAGCAAAGGAGTTAGCAAAGGCGGGATGAGGCGGAGAGGGGAAGAAGGCACTCAGCTGACTCCATATACAAAAGCCAAACCTGTTGTCATCATGGGAGGCTTTCTCGGCTCTCTAAGCAAGGACCTTCGTGGTTGCGTGCTGTTCTTCATGTACCGGTCGCTCCATCTGTGGACGAAAGCAACGCGGGCGGCGAGGACGGTCATCCCCTCGCGCAGCGCCGAGACTGTCTGGGTCCGATGGGCCTTTGGCTTGCGACACGTCGCGGTGATTGCCTCGGCCACGATGACGTATCTCACCATTCGAGCTGATGAGCGTGGTGATGAGGACGAGGTGCTACGGCTCATTCTGTGGGGGCTCATTCCGTCCGGGGTGCGGACTCTGGCAGCAATGTTGACGTCGACACTGGATAGGATCCACGCCAAGGACGCGCAGATCGAGGCACTGGCGTTGCAGCCGCTGATGCTGCGGGGCGCTGGTATTGCCGGCGAGCCGCCGGCGCAGTTTACGGCCTGCAGGCGGATGTTCCGATCGATTGCCAAGCGTTTTCGCGGACCCATACCAAGAGCCGTGGCAGGGCGCGCGATGCGCTCACCGACCGGTACGGGTTCCAGGTCTCGACGCCGCTGCTCACCCAGTATGTGTCGCTTGCCAAGGGCATTGAGATTCCGCTCAACTACATTGTGCAGAAGCTCTTCCTCCTCATCCTTGTTGTGCTTTTCATCTTCCCAGACACGCTCTCCAAGAGCCTCACTCGCGATCTCAACACGTGGTCGCGGTACATCCGTATCGCCACCACCCTTCTCCTCGCCCCGCTCAACCAGTACCTCGGCTGGCTGCGAGTCGAGGCGTACCGGCAGGTTCAGGTGGCGTGCCAGGCCAAGATCGCGGCCCGGTACGGCGACCAGCTCGAGCTGCTGCGGCAGCTCCGCGCCAAGACAGCTTCCGACACGGAGTATGGCTCGGACTCGAGCTCGAGCTCCAATGACGTGAGCAAGCGGATGACTGCAGCTGAGGTTGGGGGCTGAGTCCGGCGGCGCAAACCGAACTCATGGCCATCCGCGATGCGGTGCTGTTCATCGACAACGAGCGGCTGAGCATCCACGCCGAGGTGGCGGATCTTGGACGCGAATCGCAGCGGATTGTGGCCAGCATGGCGGACGACCGCGAGACTGACCAGCACCTGCTCGACACTTGGCGGGTCCACCACCGGGCTAAGCTCCGGCTGCAGGCGCTGGCCAAGCTTGAGGCGTTTCTTGATGCCGAGTGCCCTGCGTACGCCGAGCTGCGGGGCGCGTTCAAGGGCTCAGACAGCTGGGCCGACGAGCTCCTGCCGCCGCCGCCGCTGGTCGGCTGGCGCGACGTCGAGTCGACCGCGCCGTCTTACTCGTCGATCGGATCGACGACGGCGGTCTCGAGCTCGTATGTGAGCGGCAGCACGAGCTCGTTCAGCTAGAAGGCGAGGCTGTGGTGGCTTTATGCTCCGGGGCGAGGGGAAGGGGCTCAGCCCAAAAAGTCAACAGCGGCCTTGTTGACCTTTTCGGCGTTACCGCCCGTGACTGCGGCGACATACTCGACGTAGGCGTCGGGAAGGTCGGCGTCGGAAGCGGGCGGCTTGGCGGAGCCGTCTGCCGCGACGAGGCCACGGTCCTCGAGGTCGATCGAGTCGTAGACGTCGTCGAACTGGGCCATTATGCTGGGGTCGATGGCGCCTGCTGCGGCTGCGGCGGAGAGGACGGCGCGGAGCTCTGCGGTAGAATACGGCGCAAAGTTGACTTTGTTCCGCATGTGTGCAGCGGTGTAGGCGGCCGAGTCAAAGTGGGCCTTGGACGGGACGACCGAGCCCGAGTCTGCGACGACGACGGCGCCGCGGGTGAGCGGAGCATTGGCAAAGTCGATAGTGTGGCGCGGGCGAATGACTTCCGGGTTCTGGCCCCAGTGGGTGAAGAGGGCGCAGTGTGAGAGCTGCTGGGCGTGGACGTACGACTTGCCGCCGTCATCAAAGTTGGACTTGTCGAAAAAGGCGTTGTAGTCATCGATGGCGACGAGGATGGGCGGAGCGTCTGAGGGGGCCGAGTGAGCGTCTGCGGCAAGGGCAGCCCGGAGCATGACGACAGCACTCGGGGCCATGGCCTCGTACTTGTGAGCAAGATCAAAGGCCTTGCCGAGGTCTGCATCGCCGGCGGGAAGGACTGTGTCCTCTCCGAGGTGTGTGGCATCGAGCGGGGCAACAAGCGGGAGGTCGCGGAGCCAGGCAGCGTTCTCCACCATACCGAGAATGAGGCCAGCCATGTCTGACGAGTCATACATCTCTGCCGGCTCTCCCTCAGCCGTTGTCCAAGCCTTTGCCTGCTGAAGGTGGATGGCCTTTGTGGCGAGGGTGGCGGCCGAGGGCAAGGCGAGGACTCTCCAGCCTCTCTCACTCGCCCACGCCTTGACCATGTCCAAGCCAACGCTCTTGCCCGTACCACGGCCACCAGCCAGCTTGTAACTCGCAGTGTAGCTTGCAGGGGCGTCGGTAGCGGCAAAGGCCTCGGCACGGTGAAGCGACTCGAGGACGCGCTGGATGGGCCGACGGACAAGGCCCCCGCTTGCACTCCCGTCCATGGCTACCATGGACATGATGCTCTCCTCAAGGTGAGCTTTGTTGATTGACGTCGTTGCTCGCCGCATGGCATGCGCGCCCTGCTGCAGAAGCACACGCTGGGCATGGCCGAGCATGGTGGGTGGAGGGGTGAGGCGGTGGGGTGGGCGTGGGGGGAGGGGGGGGGAGGGGTGGTTGGCGGGCGGGCAGCGGTGATTTTTGGTATTCGGCGCGACAAGGTGCTTTGCGCGGCGGGAGCGCGGGACGACCGGTCAGCTGGAGATAACGACTGGTAGGGAATGTATGTTCATGTTCATGTGGACGTGAATGTGGATGTGGGGATGCAGATAAGATTTGCGTCTGGTTGCTTAAACCTTGACGGGCATGAAGCGGAGGGCGAGGTAGGCGAGGAGGCGGAAGAATACGAGCATGCCGATGAGGACGGCAACCCAGTGGCCGATGTTGGTGTCCTCATAGCCAAAGTGGCGGAGGACGTCCATGCCGGTGAAGGAGCAGGCCGAGGCGTTGGAGGGCTGGAAGGCACAGAAACAACCGGTGGGCGACGACGGCGAGGCGTCGCAATTGATGATGCGGCCCTCGAGGTCGTTGTACATCAGGGCCTCGAACGAGTACTTTTGGTACGACATGTAGTGGAAGGTGTTGCGGAAGAAGGCCGGCATCGACTTTGTGGCGATAAAGTAGCCCTGGTAGGTCATGGCAAAGCCGTTGACCATGGAGCCGACAGCGAGGACGATGATGTAGTACTTGGTGAGAGCGGAGAGGAAGGCGATGATGGCTTCGGCGATGAGGAGGGCGAGGTAAACAATGCCGATGAAGATAGCAAAGCGATCAAAGCGGTCGTCAAGACCCATGAGCCAGAACGCGGTAGCGCCAAAGGTGAGCGAGATGAGAAAGACAAAGAACGAAGAGATGAGGGTCGATGAGGCCCAGTACGCAAAGGTGGAGTACTTGCCGTTGGCGCGCTCGCGCTCAAAGATGATGCGGTCCTCGATATAGGCCGGGGCCGAGGCAACTGACATAAAGGCGACAAAGGCGACCGAGAAGAAGAGTGCGCCCTGGCGGTCCTGAAGCTCTGACTGGTTCGAGATGTCGAGGTCGAGCCAGACGGTTCCGATCATAAGGGCAAGGGCGAGGTACATGGCGAGACGGACCCAGTAGAGGGCGACGTAGCGGATAGCGTTGACCATGTTGCGCTTGAGGAGGACCATGGTCTGGAAGAGCCGCGAGCGGGCGTAGTGCATGGTGCGAGCTTGCGAAGCAGTCGAGGCCACCGACTCGAGCGGCGCAAGCTGGGCAGCCCGCAGCTCGCTCTTGAGAGACTGCGACGCGTCCGACTCGGGGAACTTTGCCACGATCTCTGCGCCCGAGAGAAGGCGGGCGTAAGGGGCGGAGACCGAAGAGATGAGCGGTCGACTCGGCGAAGAGGAGGATGACGATGAGGAGGAAGAGGAGGACTCGTCTTGCTGCTGCTCATGAACCGAGTTGGCCTCATCGTAGGTGTATGGGTCGGCGGCTGATGAGGCGGCCGGGAGCGCAAAGTCGTCGTTGATGTGGTCGAGGACAAAATCGGCGAGGTTGACGTAGTTGGGCAGGTCGAGGCCGATGCTACCCAGGTAGTCGGGCAGGTTTTCAACAGAGCCAAAATACGCGGTCTTGCCGCCCGAGAGAAAGAGGACACGGTCAAAGAGCGAGAAGACAGCGGAGGAGGGCTGGTGGATGGAGGCGACGATGGTCCGCGACTGGGTGCGGGCGAGGCGGCGCATCATGGACATGACGTGGAAGGAGGCGGCTGAGTCGAGGCCGGAGGTGGGCTCGTCGAGAAAGAGCAGGGCCGGCGAGGAGACAAGCTCGGCGCCGATGGCGGTGCGGCGACGCTCACCGCCGGAGATGCCGCGGATGAGGATGTTGCCGACCTTGGAGTCGGCAACGCGGTCGAGGCCGAGATCGGTGAGGATGGTGTTGATGCGGGCGGTCTTGACCTCGCGCGAGACCGAGGCTTCGAGCGAAAACTCGGCCGAGTAGTTTAGGGTCTCGCGAACGGTGAGCGAGCCCATGAGCGCGTCCTCCTGCATGACATACGAGGTATGGCGGCGGATGTCCGGCTCCTGTAGCGACTGGCCATTGACGGCAATCGAGCCCTGCACGCCATCGGTGACTCGGCCCGCGAGAATGTTAAGGAGCGAGGACTTGCCGGCGCCGGACGGGCCCATGATGGCCAGCATCTCACCAGGCTTGACGAGGCCGGACACGCTATCGAGAATGGTCTTGCAGTCATCGCCCTTGCCGACGGCAAATGTGACGGAATCAAAGGCAAGCGTCATGGACGGATGGTCTACAGCAGGCCGAGCTTCCTCGAGCTGTACGCCCGAGAGCGAACTGTAGTTAGATGAGCTGGACATTGATAGTAGGGAGCAATTCGCGAGGAGTTGGCCGCGACAACAGGTGGAGGGAGGTGGGTATGCCTGTGCGGGGGATGGGTAACGTGTCGCGGATCACCACAATTCTTTGTCAAGGAGGACGGGGGAGGGGGAGGGGGGGTGGCACACGTTTGTTGGCATTTTTTTCGGTGACCTGGTCGCTTGGACTGGTCGAACCAGCGGTGTTTTGTGCTGGCAGTGGCGAGGGGAGGTCGAGGAGGGGAGGAGACGTGGTCAGATTCGCTGGCCACTGCACTACATTGCGAAGCCATGTCGGCCGGGGACTGGCAAGCTGTGCAAGTTAAGGTTAGTTGGCAGGAGGGAGGACGGGGGGGGG
>NW_013657671.1:17248-20303 GCF_000142905.1 Thecamonas trahens ATCC 50062 | reverse complement strand
CGAGGCCAAGGCCAAGGCCGAGGAAGAGGCCCGGCTTGCGGCCGAGGAGGAGGCCCGGCTTGCAGCAGAGGCTGAGGCCAAGGCCAAGGCCGAGGAAGAGGCCCGGCTTGCGGCCGAGGCTGAGGCCAAGGCCAAGGCCGAGGAGGAGGCCCGGCTTGCGGCTGAGGCCGAGGCCAAGGCCAAGGCCGAGGAAGAGGCCCGGCTTGCGGCCGAGGCTGAGGCCAAGGCCAAGGCCGAGGAGGAGGCCCGGCTTGCGGCCGAGGAGGAGGCCCGGCTTGCAGCAGAGGCCGAGGCCAAGGCCAAGGCCGAGGAGGAGGCACGGCTTGCAGCAGAGGCCGAGGCCAAGGCCAAGGCCGAGGAGGAGGCCCGGCTTGCGGCTGAGGCCGAGGCCAAGGCCAAGGCCGAGGAGGAGGCCCGGCTTGCAGCAGAGGCCGAGGCCAAGGCCAAGGCCGAGGAGGAGGCCCGGCTTGCGGCCGAGGCTGAGGCCAAGGCCAAGGCCGAGGAAGAGGCCCGGCTTGCGGCTGAGGCCGAGGCCAAGGCCAAGGCCCGCGCAGCACTGTTTACGGCAGTGGCACCGACTGTGGAGGAGTCGACGCCGTTGAGCATCAACATCCGAGGCCGGCGTCCCGAGCCCGGTCGTGTCCGCGCGTTTCTCTTTACCGAGTCACCTGCCAACCCATGGTTGGTGATGACGCAGACTGGTCACGACCAAGCCATCCAGCGCCTTGATGCAAAGACGGCGTGCCTTTCTGGCCTCTCGCCGGTCTCGTCAACGATTACGTCGGATGCTGGACTCCGCGCCTCGCGTCGGCGGCCCGCGGCCGACAAGGCATCGGCACGCCCGCTGAAGATGGCATTCCACAAGGCCAGCGATGGCGAGCCCATTCCCGGCCATGCGCACGCGGCCACAACCATGACTCTCGGCGCTCAGGTGCTCACCATCAGCGGCGCTGACGATGGCACTGTCACTGTTGCGCCAGCAACACAGGCAGGTCCTACAGCAAGCGCGGAGTCGACTGTGCCTGGAGCCGACAGCGTGCCCTCAAGTCTGACCGCCACCGCCACCGCACTCGCCTCGGCCCCGCTCGCAGTCTCAGTCTATGTGGAAAGCGACCAGGCGGTGTCGACGCAAACGCTGCCGCCAACGGGACACCCCGCCGCCGGTCGCATTGGGCGCGCTCCACCCATTTTGTTCAGCGGCCTGGGTCCCGATGGCGGTCGTCGTGTCTTGCCGCTCGACGCCCGGTCGGCCTGTCTTGATGTCGAGGACGACCGCCCACCGGTCTCAGTCACTGGTGACGACGTGCCGCAGACTGGCATTGTCACCAGTGTCCGCAAGCTTGGCCACAACAAGTCGGTTGTTCAGCTCGCGCAGAGAGGCCTTGCGCCCACCCTCCGTGTCAATCATCACGTCAGCGATGCGAGCCATGGTATCACAAGCGGTGACATCTTTATTGCCAGCGATGGTGCTGCTACTGTCAACGCGTCGAGCTCAGACTGTGGAAACAGCGACGGCGGCGCAGGTAGCATTCACCACGGAGCCGATGAGAGTGGCGCGACTACCAATGGCACTGGCAACGATGATGCTGAAGGCGATGATGGTAGCGATGCTGCTGTCGTTGCGGCTGTGGCTGCTGGCGCAGGTGCTGCTGTTGTTGCCGGTGCTGCTGTTGCTGGCGACGAGCCAGCCCCTGCTGCACCGAAGACAGTGGTTGTGGAGGACTCTGCTCCGGTTGTCTCGCGCGTGTGCAAGACGACCGAGTCGTCGTCCATCGCCGCCGCTCCGCCTATCGTGCTTGCCGGTGACGCTGGCGGTGTCCAGCCACTCGTCTCCAAGTCGGCGACGGTGTCGGTTGATGCGACTGGTCCCAACGCTGACGTACTCAGCAAGAACACACCCGAGTCTGCCGTGGCTGCTCGTGTGGTGCCCAAGGCATCCGTGGCCGGCGCTGCCGCTCCTGCTGCGCTCGCAGCCGGCGGTCTCGCAACCAAGCACAACGTCGGTGGCGTGACCGATGTTGACCAGATCTACGTTGCTGGTGAGGAGTCGGGCTCGGGCTCGGGCTCGGGCTCGGACGAGGCTTCCGATGCCGCCGACGACAACGTTGGCGCTTCGGACGAGCCCGCCGAGCCTGCTGCCGCCGAGGATGCTGTCGAGCCTGCTGCCGCCCAGGAGCCTGCCGAGGCCGCTGCCGCCGACGACAACGGTGCTGATGGCGATGACGGCAGCGATGCTGCTGTCGCTGCGGCTGTGGCTGCTGGTGCAGGTGCTGCTGTTGTTGCCGGTGCTGCTGTTGCTGGCGACGAGCCAGCCCCTGCTGCACCGAATACCGTGGTTGTGGAGGACTCTGCTCCGGTTGTCTCGCGCATCGCGAAGAGCACCGAGTCGTCGTCCATCGCCGCCGCTCCACCCATTGTGCTTGCCGGTGACGCTGGCGGCGTCCAGCCGCTCGTCTCGAAGTCGGCGACGGTGTCGATCGACGCTACTGGTCCCAACGCGGACGTGCTCGGCAAGAACACACCCGAGTCTGCCGTGGCTGCTCGTTTGGTGCCCAAGTCATCCGTGGCCGGCGCAACGGCCGGTGTTGGTGCTCCTGCCGCCGGCGGTCTCGCGACCAAGCACAACGTCGGTGGCGTGACCGATGTCGACCAGATCTACGTTGCTGGTGAAGATTCGGGATCGGGCTCGGGCTCGGGCTCGGGCTCCTGCTCGGGCGAGGCTTCCGATGCCGCCGACGACAACGTTGGCGCTTCGGACGAGCCCGCCGAGCCTGCTGCCGCCGAGCATGCTGTCGAGCCTGCTGCCGCCCAGGAGCCTGTCGAGGCCGCTGCCGCCGACGACGACGGTGCTGATGGCGATAACGGTAGCGATGTTCCTGTCGCTGCGGCTGTGGCTGCTAGTGCAGGTGCTGCTGTTGTTGCCGGTGCTGCTGTTGCTGGCGACGAGCCAGCCCCTGCTGCACCGAATACCGTGGTTGTGGAGGACTCTGCTCCGGTTGTCTCGCGCGTGTGCAAGACGACCGAGTCGTCGTCATCGTCGCCGCTCCGCCTATCG
>NW_013657671.1:0-17114 GCF_000142905.1 Thecamonas trahens ATCC 50062 | reverse complement strand
CCCAAGGCATCCGTGGCCGGCGGCTGCCGCTCCTGCTGCGGTCGCAGCGGGTGGTCTTGCGACGAAGCACAGCGTCGGTGGCGTGACCGATATCGACCAGATCTACGTTGCTGGTGAAGATTCGGGCTCGGGTTCGGGCTCGGGTTCGGGCTCCGGCTCGGGCGAGGCTTCCGATGCCGCCGACGACGACGTTGGCGCTTCGGACGAGCCCGCTGCGCCTGCTGCCGCCGAGGAGCCCGCCGAGCCTGCTGCCGCCGAGGAGCCTGTCGAGCCTACTGCCGCCGAGGAGCCTGTCGAGCCTGCTGTCGCCGCCGACGACGGGGCTGATGGCGATAGCGGTAGCGATGCTCCTGTCGCTGCGGCTGTGGCTGCTGGTGCAGGTGCTGCTGTTGTTGCCGGTGCTGCTGTTGCTGCATCGTCTGGTGACGAGCCTGCCCCTGCTGCGACCAAGACCGTGGTTGTGGAGGACTCTGCTCCGGTTGTCTCGCGCATCACCAAGACGACCGAGTCGTCGTCCATCGCCGCCGCTCCGCCTATCGTGCTTGCCGGTGACGCTGGCGGTGTCCAGCCACTCGTCTCCAAGTCGGCGACGGTGTCGGTTGACGCTACCGGTCCCAACGCGGACGTGCTCGGCAAGAACACACCCGAGTCTGCCGTGGCTGCTCGTGTGGTGCCCAAGTCATCCGTGGCCGGCGCTGCCGCTCCTGCTGCGCTCGCAGCGGGTGGTCTTGCGACGAAGCACAGCGTCGGTGGCGTGACCGATGTTGACCAGATCTACGTTGCTGGTGAAGATTCGGGCTCGGGTTCGGGCTCGGGTTCGGGCTCCGGCTCGGGCGAGGCTTCCGATGCCGCCGACGACGTTGGCGCTTCGGACGAACCCGCCGAGCCTGCTGCCGCCGACGAACCCGCCGAGCCTGCTGCCGCCGACGACAACGGGGCTGATGGCGATGACGGCAGCGATGCTGCTGTCGTTGCGGCTGTGGCTGCTGGTGCAGGTGCTGCTGTTGTTGCCGGTGCTGCTGTTGCTGCATCGTCTGACGACGAGCCAGCCCCTGCTGCACCGAAGACCGTGGTTGTGGAGGACTCTGCTCCGGTTGTCTCGCGCGTGTGTAAGACGACCGAGTCGTCGTCCATCGCCGCCGCTCCGCCCATCGTGCTTGCCGGTGACGCTGGCGGTGTCCAGCCGCTCGTCTCGAAGTCGGCGACGGTGTCGGTTGATGCGACTGGTCCTAACGCTGACGTGCTCGGCAAGAACACACCCGAGTCTGCCGTGGCTACTCGTGTGGTGCCCAAGTCATCCGTGGCCGGCGCTGCCGCTCCTGCTGCGCTCGCAGCCGGTGGTCTTGCGACGAAGCACAATGTCGGTGGCGTGACCGATGTCGAGCAGATCTACGTTGCTGGTGAAGATTCGGGCTCGGGCTCGGGCTCCGGCTCGGACGCAGCCTCGGATGCCGCCGACGACGACGTTGGCGCTTCGGACGAACCCGCCGAGCCTGCTGCCGCCGAGGATGCTGTCGAGCCTACTGCCGCCGAGGAGCCTGTCGAGCCTGCTGTCGCCGACGACGACGGGGCTGATGGCGATGACGGTAGCGATGCTCCTGTCGCTGCGGCTGTGGCTGCTGGTGCAGGTGCTGCTGTTGTTGCCGGTACTGCTGTTGCTGCATCGTCTGGTGACGAGCCAGCCCCTGCTGCACCGAAGACAGTGGTTGTGGAGGACTCTGCCCCAGTCGTCTCGCGCGTGTGCAAGACGACCGAGTCGTCGTCCATCGCCGCCGCTCCGCCCATTGTGCTTGCCGGTGACGCTGGTGGTGTCCAGCCGCTCGTCTCGAAGTCGGCGACGGTGTCGATCGACGCTACTGGTCCCAACGCGGACGTGCTCGGCAAGAACACGCCCGAGTCTGCCGTGGCTGCTCGTGTGGTGCCCAAGTCATCCGTGGCCGGCGCAACGGCCGGTGTTGGTGCTTTTGCCGCCGGCGGTCTCGCGACCAAGCACAACGTCGGTGGCGTGACCGATGTCGACCAGATCTACGTTGCTGGTGAGGAGTCGGGCTCGGGCTCGGGCTCCGGCTCGGGCTCCGGCTCGGGCGAGGCTTCCGATGCCGCCGACGACAACGTTGGCGCTTCGGACGAGCCCGCCGAGCCTGCTGCCGCCGACGAACCCGCCGAGCCTGCTGCCGCCGAGGAGCCTGCCGAGCCTGCTGTCGCCGAGGAGCCTGTCGAGCCTGCTTACGCGGACGACGACGGGGCTGATGGCGATAACGGTAGCGATGCTGCTGTCGTTGCGGCTGTGGCTGCTGGCGCAGGTGCTGCTGTTGTTGCCGGTGCTGCTGTTGCTGGCGACGAGCCAGCCCCTGCTGCACCGAAGACAGTGGTTGTGGAGGACTCTGCTCCGGTTGTCTCGCGCGTGTGCAAGACGACCGAGTCGTCGTCCATCGCCGCCGCTCCGCCTATCGTGCTTGCCGGTGACGCTGGCGGTGTCCAGCCACTCGTCTCCAAGTCGGCGACGGTGTCGGTTGATGCGACTGGTCCCAACGCTGACGTACTCGGCAAGAACACACCCGAGTCTGCCGTGGCTGCTCGTGTGGTGCCCAAGGCATCCGTGGCCGGCGCTGCCGCTCCTGCTGCGGTCGCAGCGGGTGGTCTTGCGACGAAGCACAGCGTCGGTGGCGTGACCGATGTTGACCAGATCTACGTTGCTGGTGAGGAGTCGGGCTCGGGTTCGGGATCGGGTTCGGGCTCCGACTCGGGCGAGGCTTCCGATGCCGCTGACGACGACGTTGGCGCTTCGGACGAGCCCGCCGAGCCTGCTGCCGCCGACGAACCCGCCGAGCCTGCTGCCGCCGAGGAGCCTGCCGAGCCTGCTGTCGCCGAGGAGCCTGTCGAGCCTGCTGTCGCCGACGACGACGGGGCTGATGGCGATAACGGTAGCGATGCTCCTGTCGTTGCGGCTGTGGCTGTTGGTGCAGGTGCTGCTGTTGTTGCCGGTGCTGCTGTTGCTGGCGACGAGCCAGCCCCTGCTCCACCGAAGACCGTGGTTGTGGAGGACTCTGCCCCAGTCGTCTCGCGCATCACCAAGACGACCGAGTCGTCGTCCATCGCCGCCGCTCCGCCCATCGTGCTTGCCGGTGACGCTGGCGGTGTCCAGCCGCTCGTCTCGAAGTCGGCGACGGTGTCGGTTGATGCGACTGGTCCCAACGCGGATGTGCTCGGCAAGAACACACCCGAGTCTGCTGTGGCTGCTCGTGTGGTGCCCAAGGCATCCGTGGCCGGCGCTGCCGCTCCTGCTGCGGTCGCAGCGGGTGGTCTCGCGACCAAGCACAACGTCGGTGGCGTGACCGATGTTGACCAGATCTACGTTGCTGGTGAGGAGTCGGGCTCGGGCTCGGGCTCGGACGAGGCTTCCGATGCCGCCGACGACAACGTTGGCGCTTCGGACGAGCCCGCCGAGCCTGCTGCCGCCGAGGATGCTGTCGAGCCTGCTGCCGCCCAGGAGCCTGCCGAGGCCGCTGCCGCCGACGACAACGGGGCTGATGGCGATGACGGCAGCGATGCTTCTGTCGTTGCGGCTGTGGCTGCTGGTGCGGGTGCTGCTGTTGTTGCCGGTGCTGCTGTTGCTGCATCGTCTGACGACGAGCCAGCCCCTGCTGCACCGAAGACAGTGGTTGTGGAGGACTCTGCTCCGGTCGTCTCGCGCATCGCGAAGAGCACCGAGTCGTCGTCCATCGCCGCCGCTCCACCCATTGTGCTTGCTGGTGACGCTGGCGGTGTCCAGCCGCTCGTCTCCAAGTCGGCGACGGTGTCGGTTGACGCTACCGGTCCCAACGCGGATGTGCTCGGCAAGAACACACCCGAGTCTGCTGTGGCTGCTCGTGTGGTGCCCAAGGCATCCGTGGCCGGCGCTGCCGCTCCTGCTGCGGTCGCAGCGGGTGGTCTTGCGACGAAGCACAGCGTCGGTGGCGTGACCGATGTCGACCAGATCTACGTTGCTGGTGAAGATTCGGGGTCGGGTTCGGGCTCGGGTTCGGGCTCCGGCTCGGGCGAGGCTTCCGATGCCGCCGACGACGTTGGCGCTTCGGACGAACCCGCCGAGCCTGCTGTCGCCGAGGAGCCTGTCGAGCCTGCTGTCGCCGACGACGACGGGGCTGATGGCGATGACGGTAGCGATGCTCCTGTCGTTGCGGCTGTGGCTGCTGGTGCAGGTGCTGCTGTTGTTGCCGGCGCTGCTGTTGCTGCATCGTCTGGCGACGAGCCAGCCCCTGCTGCACCGAAGACCGTGGTTGTGGAGGACTCTGCTCCGGTTGTCTCGCGCGTGTGCAAGACGACCGAGTCGTCGTCCATCGCCGCCGCTCCGCCTATCGTGCTTGCCGGTGACGCTGGCGGTGTCCAGCCGCTCGTCTCGAAGTCGGCGACGGTGTCGGTTGATGCGACTGGTCCCAACGCTGACGTACTCGGCAAGAACACACCCGAGTCTGCCGTGGCTGCTCGTGTGGTGCCCAAGGTATCCGTGGCCGGCGCTGCCGCTCCTGCTGCGGTCGCAGCGGGTGGTCTTGCGACGAAGCACAATGTCGGTGGCGTGACCGATGTCGAGCAGATCTACGTTGCTGGTGAAGATTCGGGCTCGGGCTCGGGCTCGGGCTCGGACGAGGCTTCCGATGCCGCCGACGACAACGTTGGCGCTTCGGACGAGCCCGCCGAGCCTGCTGCCGCCGAGGATGCTGTCGAGCCTGCTGCCGCCCAGGAGCCTGTCGAGCCTGCTGTCGCCGACGACGACGGTGCTGATGGCGATAACGGTAGCGATGCTCCTGTCGTTGCGGCTGTGGCTGCTGGTGCAGGTGCTGCTGTTGTTGCCGGTGCTGCTGTTGCTGGCGACGAGCCAGCCCCTGCTGCGACCAAGACCGTGGTTGTGGAGAACTCTGCCCCAGTCGTCTCGCGCGTGTGCAAGACGACCGAGTCGTCGTCCATCGCCGCCGCTCCGCCTATCGTGCTTGCCGGTGACGCTGGCGGTGTCCAGCCGCTCGTCTCCAAGTCGGCGACGGTGTCGATTGACGCTACCGGTCCCAACGCGGACGTGCTTGGCAAGAACACACCCGAGTCTGCCGTGGCTGCTCGTGTGGTGCCCAAGGCATCCGTGGCCGGCGCTGCCGCTCCTGCTGCGGTCGCAGCGGGTGGTCTTGCGACGAAGCACAGCGTCGGTGGCGTGACCTTTGTTGCTGGTGAAGATTCGGGGTCGGGTTCGGGCTCGGGCTCGGGCTCCGGCTCGGACGAGGCTTCTGATGCCGCTGACGACAACGTTGGCGCTTCGGACGAGCCCGCCGAGCCTGCTGTCACCGAGGAGCCTGTCGAGCCTGCTGCCGCCGACGACGACGGGGCTGATGGCGATGACGGTAGCGATGCTCCTGTCGTTGCGGCTGTGGCTGCTGGTGCAGGTGCTGCCGGCGCTGCTGTTGCTGCATCGTCTGGCGACGAGCCAGCCCCTGCTGCACCGAATACCGTGGTTGTGGAGAACTCTGCCCCAGTCGTCTCGCGCGTGTGCAAGACGACCGAGTCGTCGTCCATCGCCGCCGCTCCGCCTATTGTGCTTGCCGGTGACGCTGGCGGTGTCCAGCCGCTCGTCTCCAAGTCGGCGACGGTGTCGGTTGATGCGACTGGTCCCAACGCGGACGTACTCGGCAAGAACACGCCCGAGTCTGCCGTGGCTGCTCGTGTGGTGCCCAAGGCATCTGTGGCCGGCGCTGCCGCTCCTGCTGCGCTCGCAGCCGGCGGTCTCGCAACCAAGCACAACGTCGGTGGCGTGACCGATGTTGACCAGATCTACGTTGCTGGTGAGGAGTCGGGCTCGGGTTCGGGCTCGAGCTCGGGTTCAGGCTCGTACTCTAGCTCTGATAGTGACGACGACCTGTCGGCTTCTGAGGCGCTTGGTGTGACTCCAACCACCGACGCTCGTAGTGGCAAGGACGTGGTGCCGCCGGTCTCCCACACCAGTGATGTTGCCATGACAACCCCTCCGGCGGCTGCCACCCAATTTCTTGTGGAAGACCCACCCGCAGTCATCTCACGCGTCTGTACCACTACCGAGTCTGCAGCTGTCTCGGCAGCGCCTCCGATTGTACTTGGTGCCCGCTCGCATAAGCCTGGCAGCATCCAGTCGCTGGTCTCCAAGGCCGCTTCTGTCTCGGTTGATGACGTCGCCTCGTCAAATGCACTCGGCAACGCCCCAGTCGCGGTCACTACAGTCGGTACACGCCTTGTCGCCAAGCCTACCGCGACCACTGCTCCAGAATCGTCGTCGCCGCCCGTCGTCCCGCTTGTCACCACCCACCACATCGGAGGCGTCGTCGATGGCGACGTCATTTACACCGTTGGAGATACTACCGATGGCGTCGATGCAAGCACCGACTCGGAACCGCGCCACGCGGAACTTGGTCTTGCCTCGCCAGAAGAGCAAAAGGCTGTCCAGGATGCCACTGAAGTTCGTGTCGCCGCCCAGGCTGGGCCGATCGCCGACGCCATCAAGGCCCAGGTCGCCCAACATGGTCTGAATGACGCATCTGAAGAGCCCGCGCCTGTTGTAGATGTGATGGTCGAAGAGGCTGTCCCTGCGACCATCCCGCTCTGGGGCACTGCCTTTACGCCTGACCAGCTCGTCTGCGTCTGGTGCGGTGTCGGCCCAGATGCCAAGGTCCTGGTTCCCACCACGGACCCCCGCCAGTCTAGTGATGTCGTCCCGGCCTGTGTCGCCTGTCTCGTCGACCACTCTGGTCATGGTGCTGGCAACGATCACGTCTGTGAGCTTTGCTTGCGTCCGCTAGACATTCCAGGGCAGCTCCCGGCCGAGCACCGGACAGTTGTGTCCTCGTCGTCAGCCGCCCGTCTCGGTGCCTCCGGCGGCTCGATCGATATCGATACCGACGATCTCTTGGGTCTCTCTGATCGCTCGCTCACCTACGGCAATGCTGCTCATGTCGAAGAGGAGTTTGAGGTCTGATCGCCCTGCCCAACGTAAACGCATTCATTTTGGAGTTTGGTACGTGCGACACGCTGCCGGCTCGGGCATCCGTCGCTTGAGGATCGCCACGTCGCCGGCCCGCATCTCGCCGTGCTCGTCAAACACCGCGCCCATGTGCTCGCCTGCCTCCGACCGCACCACGTCCACACACTTGCCGCCAAGCGTCGTACACGACCAGCAGTCGTGCTCAAATACCGAGCCTTTGATCAGCGGCCACACGTAGCTGTTGACAAAGTGCATGTCGTTAAAAAAGACGTGCGTGTCGGCGTGATTCACAATGAGCTCCCGTATGTTGTGAATGGGTGTGCGCCCACCCCAAAGCATGGTCCACATCGGAAACCGTGAGTGCTCTGGATGGTCGCGAATGACATGGTAGTCTTTGCCGGATACCAGCCACTCGTTCACCGCCGCCACATCCCGCTCCATCAGTCGCGCGTCCACGTCGCGCACAGCATACGCGTCCAGCTCGCCCTCCGCCACCAGAAATCGCCAGTACATGCCAGCCTGTGATCCTTCGATCCCTGCATCAGAGCAGTCTACAAGCTCGGCTCCCAGCGCTGTCAGCTCCTCCAGAACAGCCGCTGGCACGCTCTTGTCGTGGTAGAATCGAGCGATCCAGCCGGGAAACAGCTCCCGCACCAACTTGGCATTCTCCACCGCTCCAACCATAAACTTGGCTGTGTCCGAGTAAAGTGAGAATGCAAACACTCGCTTACCAACATCATACTCCGTTGCATCCGCGTCTGCATCCGCGCCGCCATACAAACCAGCCCGCGACGATGATGACGACGAGCCCTGTGACGACAGCTGTGAGCCGGTCCATGCCGACGACGACGACCACAGTCGTGGCGACTCTGCCTCATCGCCACCATCTCCACGCCGGCCAACTCTACCCCCTGACTCCTGAGATCCATCCATTGATGGCGGCGGATGCGTGCGAGAAGTCGTCGGCAACGTCTGCCGATGCGTCGACGTCGCACTCGCTGCCGCCGACGGCTGAGCCGCCAGGCGAGCCGAAGCAAAGACAAAGACCACAACAATGCCCACCACAAGCAGCATCAGCGCAGCGAGCGACGAGCGCATGGATGACGTCGGTGTTGTCAGCGAGTAGTAGCGGATGCCGTCGAACTACTTGAACAAAGCGCCGTGGGTCGAGCCAAGAGAGAGTGCGCCGTGTGCAAAGTGGGCGACTCGGACGGCCAAGGGCGTGGGCGCAGGCGTGGGCGGGACAGACTCGTCGCCAGGGCGCGACAAGACGACAAGGCGGTTGGGTGTGGGCGGTATGGCTGCGTCAGAGACTGTAGGTGTGAAGGTTGCGCTTGTGGCTCCGGGCGAGGCAAAGCCGCGAGAGGTGGGCATCTGTGCCGGGAGGGTGGTCTTTGCTGACGAGCTGCGCGTCGGTCACGTCCCGGACGGCGCCTATCTTCGCCTCTATGGCTCCGTGACCGCCGTGGATCTTGCCGCCGACAAAGCGTACGTCGATGACGCCGTTACTCTCGCTACGCCTCTGCTAGATGCCGACTCGGCTCTCATTCCCGGTCGTCAGGTCGCGGCTCTTGGCTGCTGGCAGGACGGTGTGCTCGTCGCTCGCCTCGTTGTCTCAGCCGCTGATCTCGATCTCGCTCTTGTTCGCAGAGCCCGTGACGCACGTGATGCCGTCTTTCCACAACCGTGGCAGTAGTAGCCGTCCAGTCGGTCTCCGATATCCATCCCGTCGCTCCCGTCGGGCCGTCGAGCCGTCGCCCAGCAGCCAGAGGTTCCTGTCCAGCTGTGACTTGGTTTGTTGCCTCTCCGCAGACTCTGAGACTACACCATCAGCACACGTGACTGCCACGAGTCCTCCTCGCCGGGATCCGGCCCATGTCATCGCAAGTCTCTCTACAATCGTCTTGCTTGTCTCCCTGTCGCAGAGGCCAAGCCACCCTTAGTTTACCGCGATCCTTACAACGTGATCTCCAAGAGCGCCCTTGGACTATCTCTATTTCTGCCCTCTGCTCATATACATCATGTCTTTTGCCTTGTGCTCCCGTGATCTTGCGCCATGCCCAGCAAGCCGCCTACTGCTTACTATGTCACCTCAACCATGATCTCCGATTCTCACCTCATCCTTTTTCAGCATCTCAAACAGCCGCATCATCCATGCTACGCCCGCTCTTTGCCTCTCCTTCCATCCACCGTAACCTCAGCATTGCACTAACTTCACTTTGCTACCACCAACTCGTCACGATCGTCCCATTCCCACCCCCACGACCTTCTCGTCCGGCCCACCGGAAGCAAACGATTGCCACTCGTTTTGCCATTCGTTTTTGGTCATGCCGCACTCTGCCACTCCCGCACCGCCGCATCCGCGTCCAACAGCCCATCGACGACCGCCGAGACCCCACACACCACCATTTCCCCACCACATAGTGTAGTCATGTCTTGCACATCACCTCTACTGCTGCGATTGTCGATATCCAGCCCTTATCGTTCACATTCCACCGGACACTATCACGTCGGCCCGCTCACGACTCGCGCACTCTGCTCGGCCGCTCGCCGACGACGACGCTGAGCACCACTTGACCCGGGACCAGCAGAGGTGGAGAGCATGTCGTCTATGGAGCATGTGCCACTGGCGACACGATTGCGGGCGCGGCGGATGTCGACTGTGCTACCCACCCGCGCTGGAGCCCCGCTGGCAGACACGGCCATGACGCTGCGGCGGATGCGCAAGACGCGGACGCACACAGCTGTGCTCGGCAAGGTGAGCGAGGTGGAGAGGGCAAGGGTGCGAAAGCAAGCGGGGAGCGAGGTTGTCGACGACTGGAAGGCCGTGGCGGCGTATCGGCTCGACTACTTCTTTGCCACCTTTCCGAGCTCAAAGTACCTTCTGCTCGCCGTCGTCACCGCCGTCCTCATCGTTGTGGGTGGCTTGCTGTACTACGTTGCGGCGTGGGACCGATCGCTGAGTGAAGCCTTGTGGATGTCGTGGGTCATGGTTGCAGACCCGGGCACACACGCCGAGGAGAATGGCCTTGGCCCACGGGCAGTCGGCGTCGCTCTCACTCTCGGCGGCATGCTCTTCTTTGCTTTGCTCGTCGGTCTCATCGGCGACGGCATTGCCCAGAAGATGGAGTCGCTTAAGGAGGGCCGTTCGGCGGTTGTCGAGTCGGGCCACTCGCTCATTCTCGGCTGGACGCCCAATATTGTGCCCATGATTGTGCAGATTGCGCTCGCCAACGAGTCCGAGGGCGGTGGGACGGTGGTCATCATGGCGGCCATGCCCAAGGAGGAGATGGACACCATGCTCATGGAGGAGCTGAGTCCAGAGATGCTGCGCGGAACGCGAGTTGTCACTCGCTCCGGTTCGCCCATCGACGTTTACGATCTGCGCAAGTGCTCGGTCCCGACGGCGCGCTCGATCGTGGTCCTCTCACCCGGCGGCAGCGCCGACGAAGCCGACGCTCAGGTTGTCCGCTCGTGCCTGGCGCTCGCGTCGTCGCCGTCGCTCTCGGGCCATGTCGTGGTCGAGCTCTCGGACGTTGACAACCTGGACATTGTCAAGCTCGCCATGTCGTCGTCGTCCGTAGAGGTCATCCCCGTCGTGGCCCACGACATCATGGGCCGCATCATGATCCAGTGCTCACGCGAGCCAGGCCTCGCCTCCATCTTTGCCCACCTCCTTGAGTTTGACCGCAACGAGCTCTACGTCCAAGTCTGGCCGCAACTGGAGGGTGTGTCGTTTGCCGCGGTCCTCGCAGCCTTTGACGGCGCTGTTCCAGTCGGCATCAAGTACGGCAACTCCCGAGCAGGCAAATCGCCGCTCGTCATGCTTCCGCCGTCCGACTACGTTCTGCAAACTGGCGACGCCGTTGTCGTCATTGCCGAGGACAACGACTCGTACACCCTCCGGCCGCGCTCGGCCTGGGCTCTGCCCGGCTCGCCATCGCCTGCGCTCGACGCGCCCGAGCCGCCGCACCCGGCAGAGCACGTCCTGTTCTGCGGCTGGCGCCGCGACGTCGAGGACATGATCGTGGAGCTCGACCAGTGGGTCGCACCAGGCTCGTCCCTCACCGTCCTCTCCCCGCTTACCCTTGCTGAGCGCCACGAGGCGACCCGCGATGGCGTCATCCCGTCGACAACCAACATGAACCTCTATCATGTGACCGGCAACCCCATCGCGCGAAGCCAGCTCGAGGCACTCCCACTCGAGCACTTTGACGTGGTCATGGTCCTTGGTGGCGACAACGCCGGCGCGCCGTCGTCCGGCATGGCTTCAGACTCGCAGACTATGGTCACCATGCTCCTCGTCCGCGACATCCAGACCAAGCGTGGCAACCCCGACTCGGTCATCGTCTCGGAAATCCTCGACCCGCGCACCACCTCGGTCCTGCACATTGTGCAACGAGGTAGTGTGTGTATGTAGTAGGGTACACGATGGTCCTCACCCAGATCGCTGAGCAGTCGGTCATGGCTGACATTGTTGACGCCCTTTTCACCGCAGAAGGCCCCGAAATTCACATCAAGCACATGTGGCTCTACGCCGACGACGGCGAGACGCTTTCCTTCTACCAGCTTACTTCGCGCGCGCTCGCGCGCGGCCACATCCTCATCGGCTACCGCAGGCCCGACACTGATCCTGATCCTGTTCTTAACCCCCTCGACAAGTCCACGCCCATCGTCTGGCACAAAGACGACTACGTTGTCGTCATCTCCGAGGACTAGCACCTCCCTGAGTGGGCCTTTTGTTAAAAAAAGGAGAGTGCCGCCGATAAATACTTTCGCTTTGCGTCAGCAAAGCACTCGCCGCGACCACCCGCACCGCAAAGTAGCACTTGAGACACGCGAGGATCTGCTTGCACGAGTAGCTGGCCGGAAAGTAGCTCCGTCCGTCCTCGGCAAACCAGTCCGCAAAGCCGGACATGTCAAAGGCCCGGCCGCCGACGTCGGCGTCGCGGCCCGAGCCGAGCCAGCCGAACGCGCGCCCGGATGCGGCGTCGGGCACGGCCGGGACGGCGTTGAGCGCGTTGCGGAGGCTCACGAGCATCGGCGGGCCGCCGCGCGGGAGCTCGGACCACTCGAAGAGCGCGTCGTCGGCGGTCTCGGGCGAATAGCCGGTGCGCGACCAGACCTTGCACCCACCGACGACGCGGCGGACAAAGTAGCGGACGAGCCGGTCGTAGACCTGCTGGCGCGTGTGGTTGGCCGTAAAGTGCTCGGCGCCGTGCTCCTTGAACCACCGCCCAAAGCCCGACATGGCGAACGGCCGCGTCCCCGTCGACGCGTCGGCCCACTCGTCGGCGAGCCACCCAAACGCCCGCGAGCGGACGGCGCCCGTCACGTACGGCACCGAGTCGAGCGCGTTGCGGAGGAAGATGAGCGCGTGCGTGCCAACAAGCACCGGCGTCGCGTCCGGCCCGCGCTCCAGCTGCCGCACCCGCCGCGCGTTGGTCCCGCCGCCGCGCTCGCCCGGGAGCGCCGCCCACACGCCGTCGAGCAGGCGCGCCGTCGGCCGCTCGTCCGCCAGCCAGTGCGGCGCAGAGAGGGGGGGCGAGGCGAGCGGCGTCACGCGCCACACGGCGTCGAGCGTGAACGCCACGCCCGGGCCGAACAGCGGCAAGGCGACGGGCGGGAGGTCGATGACAGCGGCGTCGGCGGCGGCGGCGTCGGCCTCGAGCTTGTACTCGGCGCCAAACGCGGCGAGCACGGGCGGCCAGAAGCAGCGCTCGCAGAGGGTGAGCGGGCCGGCGACGCCGTGGGCGGCGGTGACGAGGTAGTCGCTCGCGCCGCGGCAGGCCGGGGTGTAGCACGCGCGGAAGGGGCCGAGGGCCGGCGGCCACGGGGGGCCACGGGGCGGCGGAGACGGTCGGCGAGGAGCGTCTCGACCATCCACCGGCCAAACATGGTGTGTGCGCCGGGCGTGTCGTCGAACATCCCGGGGCGCGACATGGTGGGGGTGGTGGAGGGTGAGGTGGGGTGGGGATGTGAGGTGTTGCGCTCCGAGCGCGTTTGAAAATATGAAGTGCGGGCGGGCGGCGCCGCCCGGCGGGCGGGGCTGCCGGCACGTCGCGGCGCCAGAGTCTGTGCTCGTGGGCGACGAAGTGAGGGTGGCGGCGTCCGACGGGAAGGTTGCCTATCCGACGGGGCGCAAGTCATACTAACAGCTGAGGATCGTGCGTGGTGGGAAGGCTCACGCACCTTATCATCGCAGAGGCTGGCGGACGGATTTACCGGCTCGCCACCGTGTTACCCACGATCTCGAGCAAGGCCTCGCGCGTCGCGGCGACGCGCTGAAAGCGCTTTTCCACGCTCCCCTGGCTTGCGCGCGCACCAGAGCCGTGCGACGACGACGAGGCGCTGCTCGACGCAGCCGTCGGCGCGGCGCTCGACCGCGCCGCGCCCGACCGGAGCGCGCGCCGTGGCCGGGGTGTCGTGTCATCAGCCTCTGTCTCATCATCAGACGAGCCTTCCTCGCTCGCAAAGACGTCGACGTCCTCGTCCGCCACGAGGCGCTCCACCCAAGCGCTCACGGACGCCGCCCCTTCAGCAGAGGCTGCCGCCCGCACGCCCTCGCTGACGTCGTCCCAGTACGCGAGGACCAGCGCGCCCAACACGACGCGCACGTACTCGGCCGCCGGCGTCACCACGCGCGTGCCCAGCCCCAGCTGCCACGGCCCGTCGTCCCACGCCGAGTCGGGGAGGTCGAACGCCACGTTGACGCGGAAGAGGTCGGTCACGACGCCGACCATCGGACGCCACGGAGCCTCCTCGGCGCGTGATGCCTCCCGCGACGTCGCGTACGCCGCAACCTCGAGGAGGAGCTGGTCCTTGGCGCTCCCGCCCCCGCCCGCCAGCCGGTCGAACGGCCGCTTGAGCTCGGCGAGAAACCAGAGACCAAGCTCGACCTCGACTGCGGCGTCGGCGTCGGCGCTCGCTGCGCCGAGCCCCACAAAGACGTCCGTCTTGCCCGTGTAGCTCCGCGCCGTGCGGTCCGTGACGGGCACCGTCACCGAGACCTCGGCGCCGCGCCCGTCAAAGACCTGCCACGCGTCGGCCACCGCGCCCGCCGCTTGCCCGAGCCACCACTGCGCGACGTAGAAGACCACCGAGTCCTCCGAGACTGCCGCCGACGAGCTGCTTGCCCCCGCCGCCTCGGCTACCGCGCGCTGACGCGCTCGTTCGACGACGAGGAACGAGCGGGCGAGCTCGAGGTCGGCCACAAGCGTGTCGGCGACGCCGGCCCCGAGCGCGCCGGCCACTGCTCCGCCGAGGAGGCTCATCACGTCGCTTCGCACGAGTTTGACGACAACATCGTCCTCCAGGTGCCGCCGGAACGCAGAGAACCGGAGCCCGCGCTGGCTCGAGCTCGAGTGCGAGCTGAACTCGGCCGACTCGTTCGCGCTACGCTCGCTCGGGACATACTCGGCGAGTGCAGCAGCGACGGCGGCGTCGAGCTCGTCGGGCGCGGCCGGCCACACGTCGCGGACGTACGCAGCCATGAACGCCCGGAGGTCGGGGACGGTGCCGAGGCGCCCGTCCGCCACGCATAGGACCGACGCTGTGGCTGCGGCGCGCGCATCCGACGCAGCAGCACGCGCCAACGCTTCTTCCCGTCCCGCCCGCTCTTCGGCGGCACGCGCCAATGCATCCTCCAACTCCCGACGCAAGCGTGCATTCTCCTCCTCGGCCATAGCGTGGCGAGCGAGTTGAGTGTGGAACACTTGGTCCAGCGGTGCTGGCGCGCGCCTGATCAAAAGTTTGTTCGGCTGGCGGGCGGACGCGGCGGCCGACGGCGCCATCGGGCTCGTCCCCACATCACCACGGCCAACGTCTTGTCTTTACGGTGCGAGCAGCCTCGTACGCCGGACTGCCATGTCCGAGTCGTCGACTCTGCCCTCCGGCAGCGGCAGCGCGTCGTCGTCCGACTCCGACTCGCCACCCGCCGCCGAGTCCCACCCGCCACTCGCGGCCGGCTCGGGTTCGGCAGCAGGCTCGAGCCGGCCGCCGACGGCGTTGGTAGAGTCAGGGACGGCAGGCCGCGTCACGCTCGAGCGGGTGACGGGCGCGCAGGTGGAGGCCGTGAGCAACTCGATCGCCCAGGGCGGTAACCCGCTGTACAAGAGCAAGATGGCGCCGATCGCGTCGATCTTCACCGAGTTTGACGTAAAGTACGGGAGCGAGTTTGCGAGCGACGACGCGGCGGTGGCGCGGGTGAGCCGCGAGAGCCTGCCGCTCGTCTTTGATCTGCTGCCGCCGGAACGGGCGACGGCGATGACGGTGGACGAGCTGGAGGACGCGGCGCTCGAGGTGTGGGCGCGGCTCGAGACGCCGACGCAGCGGCTGGCGTTCCTCTGGTACCCGCACGCCGACGCGCCGCGGCGGTACACGGGCGCCGACGTCGAGCCGCCGGGCAAGAAGCCGCTCGCCGTGTGGGAGGTTCCCGACGGCGAGGGGGGGGGACGCGCCTCTTACTCTTCGGGACGACAGACAAGATCAAGCGGGGGACGGCCGAGCCCGTGGTCCGGCTCGTGCCCGTGCCGGAGATCTACGAGCTGACGGGCGCCGAGGTGGTGGACATCTGCAACGCGGCGTCGTGGTCGCAGGCCGAGTTTAAGGCCGTCGGCAGCTGGCTGCGGCGCGCGATGCGGTGCGGCGACGGCGCCCTACGCCTCAACATGCTGCGGCGCGTGCAGACGACGCTGCTGCTCGTCGAGCTTGTGCAGCGAGTCGATGTATGCGTTCTGTTGCCTGTAAAAGGTCGAGACCCGCGACGGCATGGCCCTCACCGCCTCGTCGTTCATCCGCAGCGCCTCCAGCTCAGCGTGAGTGTGGAGTGTGGACACAAGGAGTTGAACGACATGTCGTGCACATGGCGATGAAAGATGCATTCACAGAGAAAGGCGGGGCGCCGATAGCTGCGCGGCTTGCGGTTTGTCCGTTCACTGCATGGTGTTGGAGACGTTGCCGAGCGCGCGACGGCGGGCGCGATGCTGGGCGATGCCCGCCCGACAACCGGCGAGTGCGAGCTCGTACGCGCTCTCAGCTGGCGCCTCGACCGCCACGCGCTCTAGATGCGCTTCGAGGAGCGCTGCCGAGACGCTCGGCCGGGCCGACAAAGCGCCACACCCATCAAAGTGCGTCGCGCCCGTGTCGTTGTAGTCGCCGACATCGTCGCTCAGACGCAGAGGCCGCGAGTCGCGCGGAGCCGCTCGTTCCGCACGGCAGATGCCCGACGTGGTCCGGGAACACGGCGCCGAGGAGGCCGACGAGCGCAAGCACGCAGTCGCGCGCGTCGAGCGCAGAGCCAGAGAGCGCGATCCGGGCGACGGCGTCGTCCGAGCCGGCGTCGAGGAGAAAGTGGAAGCGCATGACGTCGAGCGCCACGGCGGCCGCCAACGCGCCGTCTCGCGGCGGTGTTGCGAGCCCGATGTCGGTCGGCGCGGCGCGGGCAAACGCCACGGCCTCCCTCGACCGCCGTCTGGTCCTTCACCGCGTGCGCGCCGCCGCGCATCGCAAAGAACGGCCGCTTCAGCTCGAGGAGCACGACGCCCGAGGCGTCCGAGTCGGGCGGCGGCGGCGGCGATGGGCGCGCGAGCCGGCGCAGCGTGCGACGATCGGCCTCGCGGCTCGTCCCTGGCGGAAGCGGGAGCGCCGAGCCCGCGGCGTCGCCCTTGTGGCGCTCTTCGCTAACGCCTCGGGAAGCGCGTGGTGGAAGCATTTCGGGCCGTCCCACCTGCCATTGACATCGACATCCGGATGGGTCGGAGCTGGGTGGCTTGAGATTGTTGTTGGTTGGTGGGTGGGCAGTATGGCATGTGATGATTGAGGGGTGTGGGTGTCGGAGTCGGGAATGAGGATGGGGGCGAGCTAGAGCTCGGAGAGGAGGAGGAGGAGGAGAAAGAGGAAGCGGGGTGCGCGATGGGATGGTAGTGGGTATGGCCATGGCATGGGGGTGAGAGTTGTGGCTGCGACGATGGTGCTAGTGGTGGAAAAGGGGGTGAGGGTGGTGGTTGAGGGTAAGGGGGCGTAATGAGTATGGTAGGGGGGGATGAAGGGGGTTCGTGACGTGGGGTCGTGACGGGCGGAATGGTAGTGGGTATGGCGATTGGGCTTGCAGATTGATGTGGGT
>NW_013657672.1:574999-609142 GCF_000142905.1 Thecamonas trahens ATCC 50062 | reverse complement strand
CCCTAACCTATGGGATCCTACCCTAACCCTAACCCTAACCCTAACCCTAATGCACCCTAACCCTAACCCTAACCCTAACCCTAACCCTAACCCTAACCCTAACCCTAACCCTAACCCTAACCCTATTCCCTAACCCTAACCCTAACCCTAACCCTAACCCTAACTACCTACCTACCTACCTACCTCCTAACCCTAACCCTAACCCTAACCCTAACCCTAACCCTAACCCTAACCCTAACCCTAGCTGATGCCTCATCAACCCTAGTCCCACCCCATTTCTCCCCACCGACCACCACTCACTCTACTTGCCACTCACTAGCCCCTTGCCACCCGTACTCATCCTTTCTATGACCCACATCCACAGTCCCACCCATCCCACCATACTCATCCTCCATCCCACTATGCACATGGCTGTTCATGGGCCTGAATTGATTCTTTGATGGTGATTCACAATCCCCATCCCCCCATTGACACTTGCCGGTGTTACTCGTTCGTCTGAGTCGCATGTGCGGGTTGGTGGGTGACATGAATGTCATTCAACATTTTCATGATTCGCCACTCGTCACTCGTTCGATTGTTTGATGTTCAATTGATTGTCATTGATTATTGTCAATTGATTATTCGATTGTCTCTGTTTCTGTTCTTGTTGGCTGACCATGTTCCTTGCTCTTTGGCGTTCATGTTTTCACATGCTTTGTTGTTGCTATTGTCTGCCTTCATGTTCTGTTTTGGTTGTTTTTGCCTGTGATGGTTGACTACAATCGACATGCATTCTCATTGATCATTGCCTTTGCTCTTGTTGTTGCTTTGTATCATTATTCTTCATGCTTCATTTGCTCTTGACTCCCTTGTTTTCATCGACCTTGACTTCCACATCCACCATCGGGCCTTGCTCACTACAGTATCGTTTCTCATCTTTCTTGTCGTCAGTCATGGTCAATAGTTTTGCATGTTATGTATTTTGTGTTGACCCTGTTGTGTCGTGGTCATGGTTGATCTGCAGATCTGAACGATCAACCGCGCCCTGCCTCATCGACCTCAACGTCACCCGAGTCCATCCCATTGCCTGCTAGCTTTGTCCAGTCCCTGTTGGCTTACTCATATGTGTGCAGTGCGAGCCATGTATGATCTTTGGTTGTTGGTGTGGACGTCATTGCCTCGTTTGATGCTGGTTCAAGCTTTTCTTCAATCAATTCAATGTTCAACTCAATTAACGTCCGCCGCCTTCCCTCTGCCGGCTAAGTACCCGCCGCCCCTATCGCCCACACCCCACACACACCCATTAGCCTCATCATACTCACCCACATGCATCCGCAAGCCCAATCGCCATACCCACCACCATTCCGCCCGCCACGCCAATCACCTCACGACCCCCCTCATCCCCCCTACCACACTTATTACGCCCAATCACCACCAACCACTACCCTCACCCCCTACTCCACCACCATCACTATCATCCCAGCCACAACCCCCAGCCCCTTTGCCATGGCCATGCCCACCACCATCCCATCGCGCATCCCGCTTCCTCTTCCTCCTCGTCCTCCTCCTCTCCCCGCTCTACCTCACCCCTATCCGCATCCCCGACTGTGATACCGCCATCCCTCAACCATCACCAGTCATGCTGCCCATCGTTCAACCAACAGCAATCTCGAGCCACCCAGTCCCGACCCAGCCCCCTCAGCTGCCCCCGCCTCGCCGACCACCAGCCGCCAGCCGCCACCCGCTCGCCCGATCAGCCCACCTTCATCACCACCTAGCTCCCACCCACCACTAAAAATGCAACCCGCGACCACACTCCCGGCCATCCCTAACCCCACACCAGCACTAGTACCAATATCGTCATCATTCATAGTCATCAACCTCTGCTCACTTCCGCGGCGACTTGTTTGGTGGTTGAGCACTTCCTCATTTTGCCGTTCGAGAACATCACAACTCGCTACTGTGCCTTGATCTTCGTATCGGTCTTGGGCTTGGCCCTGGCGATCATGCGCCTGCGGAGCAGCGTTGGTGGCACACCCTGCTCTCCATCACTATCTTCGACGGCCATGAACACAATCCACATGACATACGCCAGAGCCATAAAGCTGAAGAGCCCGGCGATCGGACGCCCGACTGAGTCCAGTCCTTCAGCTGCGATGCGCGGCAGTGTCACTCCGCCGAGATACACCATGTACGCCACAGCTTGCACAGCTGGCAGCGCCATGCACCGCTTTGGTTCCACCAGCCCGACAAGCGAGACAACAATCATGCCGACGATGGTACACGCCGCCACACGAGCCACCTCTGGCGACCAGCCCTCGACTTTCCCCTCGAACAGCACATGTTTGGCCGAGCCGGTCCACAGCGTACCAGCAACGGGCCCGAGCACAATTACGTTGAGCAAGTACGGGAAGCGTTCAATGACCTCGTCAGCCATATGTTCTCCGTAACAACAGAGAGCCGTTTTGCTGCAACCTCCTCCGACTCGCGGCAAGGCACCCCGGGGACGGGGGCTGCCCATTCCACTCGGAAACTGCCAGCACGACTTCAAACGCGACACAGTCCGACTACTGCTCTCTCCCTCACATACACACGCACGCACACACGCACACACTATATCTCTCTCCCTTCCTCTCTGCCTTCTTGTTACCCATGGCAAGTGACGTGTCAAGCGAGCGCGAGCGGATGGTGCTCAAAGAGCTCGCCCGTGCCCGCGACCACATCCCCGACGACGAGCTCGTCTCGTGTGTCCGTGAGCTCGTGCTCGTCAGACTATGGTAAGCGCCCCATGCCGCCTGCCTCAGCTCGGCCTCTCCTCCTAGTATGCCCCCGCGCCTACTCACATGTAGATCCACCGGTAGCATCACTCCGTACAAAGAAGTGACGCTACAGATCCAGTTCCCTCCCGGCTATCCGGCCTCACCGGTGGTGGTCATTCTCAAGTCCAAGGCGCTGCCACAGAGCTTGGTAGCCAAACTGAAGAACCTGTGCGAAGCCGAAGCTGCTGCCCATGTTGCGATGTGCCAGGTGGTCCCGGTCTACGACAAGCTCAAGGGCTTTATGGTGCAGAATCTACTGATCGCAGCCTGGGATGAGTTGGTAGCACTGCGCTCCGACGGCGGCGACGGCGAGGAGACACTGTCGAAGAAGATCAAGCTGTACGAGGCCCAGGGCAAGGTCAAACTCGTTCTCGCTCAAGGCAAGTACAAGCTCACTGCTGAGCTCACCATTGACAACCAGTATCCGGCAAGCCCTGTCGAACTGGAGATCACACGCTCAAACTTTACCCCGCAGTACGAGGCCATGTTTGCCGCTCACGCCAAGGAGCTGGCGCGTCTGGCTGTTTCCGGGCCGCTGCAGCGGCTGTCAACGACCAAGACCAGATCGTCGTATGCTGGGTCGACTTTTGCCGAGCGCGGTGGCCGCCGAATTCTGGGCAAGACCCGCAGGCTGTTGGCCGACCTCGAGGCTGCCGAAGCTGCCGCGTCGACGCCCGAGCCGAGCAAGACTGTCGAGCCGCGGCGCTCACTGCTGGAGGTGGCTCAGTACCTGATGTCATCGGTTGCCAACTACCCTACCCAGCCGTGCCAGTGCTGCGAGGAGCCCGTGTTCCCGGCCGATCCGACAGAGCTCGGGAAGGTGACGTCCAAAGCGCTGCAGGTCGAGCGCGTGTACTGCGGTCACTTTTACCACTACGGCTGTCTCGACGTCTTTCTCAACTCGCCGCCATTCAACAGCGATGGCAAGCCATGCCCGGCGTGCGGAAAGCGCATCTTTCACCGCAAGTGGTCCAACGATGCCAAGGAGCTCGAGTCAGGATGGGCCCACAAGCAGGCTCGCCACCGCGAGATCGGCGAGGTCATCGACTTTCTGGGCGAGGATGCTGTCGGCGAGACATATGAGGGCGCTCCACCACCGTGGCTCGCTGGTGCTCTCGCTCGCGCTGGTCTCGTGGTCCCAGGTGATGTCGCGGCCGCGGCAACAGCTGCAGCTGCTCCGCCGCCGTCGTCTGCCGCCGGCAAGCGGAAGCGCAAGAAGAAGAAGAAGGCGACCGCGCGCATGGCGCAGGACGACATGTCGGCCTTTCTCTAATACTGAGAGAATACTCACATCATAAAGCTTTGCACTCTTCTGGCGAGAGCCCGCTGTCATGCAGACGCTCCTCGTTCAGCGCCCGGTCGATCTGGATGGCAAAGTCCGAGAGGTTGATATTCCCGATGTGGTTGTTGTCCGGACGACACTCACTGCATGCCACCGTAAAGTAGCGGACGCCAACGAGGTTGGCCAGCGTGCACGACTCGCCTGGGCCAAGAACTGGCATAATCTCTACAACGTTCTGCCCGCGGCGGAGGACATTGAGTGCGCCCCACATCGCGCCGCCGTGTACGCCCATCACCACCACGGCCGACCGCAGCAGCGCGTACTGCACGTCAGACGATAGATGTCCGAAATCGACCGCCACAGTGACATGCTCTGGATAGCGCTCGGCAAGCAGCGAGAGTACATCGTCCACGTTGGCGAGGAGCCGGTAGCGGGCACGCCGAGCATAGATGATGAGCCCGCGATGGGCGGCGTGGCGACACGCAGCCGAGTCTTTCGGGAACGCGGCAACCTCTGTGCCGTCAGCAAAGCACCGGCCAACTTCACAGATTTTGCGCTCCATCATCATGCCGCAGATGTCAAAGTCGCCGGTCGCTGCCGAGATGAGCGACGGGATCTCAAGCGTGACGTGAGCGTCGAGAAACGGGAACACCTTTTCCGCGTACGAGACAAGGACCGACGAGACGCCGCGGCACTCGGACGATGCACCCCGGTAGCCTTGCCAATGTGGGCCGTACAGCGGGAGCGGCGTAAACGCCACCAGCGGGAGTATGCGTGGGGGCGTGTCGGCCGGGGCGCGTGGAAGATCATATGGGTCAGAGTAGAGCGAGTGCCTGCCGAGCGCGAGCCAGGACTCGGAGACCGACTCGGGGCCAAATCCAGTGACGAGGAGCACCGAGGTGTTGAGCGGTGAAATGCCGAGAAGGTCTTGGACAATGTGAGCGTTGTGTGGGTCGGCGATGCAGTGACCAGGGTTCCGTGTTGTGCAATCACCGCGGACAATGATGGTAAGCGCAGGTGCGTCTGCAGCACGCGCATCGGTTTCAGGCAGTGAGTCCAGTGGGAAAACACCGACCAGCGACTTGGAGAGTCCCAGCAAGTCGTCGTATCCCTTCATCTCGTTCCAAAACACGGTGTGCGGCTTGCTCTTTCGCACGCAGTGTGCGGCGTAGCGACGCATGTACGGACTGGGCACCTCGACGGCCTGTCGGTCGGGATACTCGACCAGGTTGGTCGCCCAGCAAAAGTACGCCCTGTCCTCCTGGAACCAAGCGCTGTGCTTGGGAAATGTGGCACACTTGATGGTGGTCGGCCCGGAGCAGACCTCAACAGCCTCGGCCATGCGGGAGCGATAGTGGTCCCACCCGATGGCGGCGTCGACGCAGTCATGAATCTCGTGGGTGACAAGTGGCGAAAACGCGCCTCGAAACCGGTTCGCCAGCAAGTCGTGGACATCTTCGCCGGCATCGTCCAGGCCTGCTACCGGATGGTTGCCATGGACACGACGGCCGTCGGCCTTAGCGCCGCTCGGCTTGTCGGTTCCAATGTCGTCGCTCGCCTCACTGTGATGTTGCGCATGGACATGCCCTTCCCGTTCCAGCCCGTGCTGCAGCCTTGCCAGAGCCTCTTTCCGCTCTGTCTCTGTCGCCTCCAGGCTTCTCCGGTCGTGCTTGCCCGCCACGTGTACGTGGACATGCCGCGGGTTGCCGAGCACCCACGAGCTGGCCAGCAACTGGACGACGCCGATAGCAAAGACAGTTGCCCCGAGCACTACCACCAGCACTCGCCTCCTGCTCACCATGACAAGCAAGATGTTCCGTCTCCACAACCTTGGCTGTCTGCGTGAGGTGCTTGTGTCTCTGCCTGTAGCGACGAGCGAGAGCAAGAGTACGAGTCTGCCTTGAGTTGAGCTACAGATGCTGTCCTTTTGCTCGCCAGCCTCACACACACGCCGCGCCTCCTCGTCACGCCCTCAAACACCATCCCTGCTGCCATGTCCAGTCCCAGCCCCGATACCCACGCTCATCGCCGCTGCTCTCATCATCACATCGCTGCCACCAACCCACGCACGCTCCCACGGTCACAACACCATTCACGGAACAGGCAGGCGAACAGCAGCTCCACCCACAACAGTTGCAGTCGATTGCAGCAGACACTCCACTTCCACACCACAGCTATCCATGGATTCCGAGGATGAACAGCCTGCTGTGCGGTCGGAAGGCTTCTCCCGTTGCCGCCGCAACACCGACATGGCTGTGGGTCTGGTCGTCGCCATGGGCCTGCTCGTCGCCTACGCTCTGCTCCTTGGTCAGCTGATGGGCGATGATATTGACTCGTCTTCCACGGGCTTTATTGTCATCATCGTCTGCCTCGTCGTCTTCCACCTCGCGACTCTCGTCGGCTGCTGGTACATGTACGCAGTGGGCTACTGCGGCGAGATGTGCGCCTCTCCGGGAGCCGATGCTGAGATCAACTACGTTTACGCCTACTACGACTCGGACACCGACTCGGGCGATGGCACCGGCGACGAAGAATACTCCGCCTCGGACGCCCGCATCATTCTCACCGACTCGAGCTCCTAAAAAGTGAACGTCTCCTCCTCCCCTATCTCTGACTTGATCTCAAACTGCCTCGCCAGCCCGCAGTGCGACTCGCCTCGCCTCCCAACCGGCAGCGAAAACTCCACGACCGGCGCTGCCACCTCCGACCACCCCCACCGCCACCCCTCTCTGCCACCCTCCCCACGCCCACACCCACAGCCCACACATACCCCACCCTCACCCACCCACCCCTTCCATACACACTGTACGTACACCTCTCTCTGACACTCTCTCTGTCCCTCCCTCTCCCCACACTCCCCCCCACCCACCCACATCCTCCCCTTCCCGCCGCTCTCACAAGATTCTACACTCCAGAACGATCATGGCCGACTTTGTGCTGAACGTGGAGGTGTTTGAGAAGCGGATGGGCCGCGTGCTCGAGTCCTGGAGCAAGGACAACACCAATGAGGGTCTGTGGAATGGCGCAGACGTTCTCGTGCTCGCTGCAGGCAAGTCCACTGCGGCGTCGGCTGCCTCCAAGCCGGTCACCATGCAGACCTGGCTGTTTGACGTCGAGCTCCCGGACTGCGTCATCCTTGCCACCTCGGCCAAGGAGCTCACTGTTTGCTCCTCACAGAAAAAGGTGGACATTCTCCGCCAGCTTGCCCGCGACGGCTCGCCGTTCACCTTTGACTTTCTTGTCCGCAACAAGGCCGACGGCAACGCCGCCAACTGGTCCGCCATGCTGGCCAAGATTGCCAACTCACGCCAGGGCTCGCGACTCGGCATCTGCGGTGGCGAGAAGGCCGAGACCTTACTGACGGGCAAGTTTGCCAAGTCTTTCTTTGCTGCTATCCGCGGCGCCGGCGTCCCGCTCGTCGCCATCGACACTGCTCTCTCGGCCGAACTCGTCACCAAGGACGAGGTCGAGACTGCCAACATCCGCAAGGCCGCCGAGCTCGCAGCCGCCGTTGTCAACTCGGTCACCGTCAAGCGCATCGAGGTCGTTCTTGACAAAGGCACCGCAGTCACCCACGCTCAGCTCTCGACCGAGGCTGCCAACGCCTTTACCTCGCCGTCGGCCGCCGGCCTCACCGGCTTTGACGACGAGCTCGCCGACATGAGCTACACCCCGATGATCCAGTCGGGCGCCGACGTCCGGGCCGGTGCCCTGGTGGCGCCCTCGGGCGCGCCGCTTGCCAAGCGCGGCGTCTTTCTTGTCTCGATGGGCGGCCGCTACAACCTGTACAACGCCAACGTTGCCCGCTCTGTCCTGGTCAACGCCACCGACAAGGTCGACGCCTCGTTTGCTATCCTCCGCGCCGCTCACCAGTTCTGCATCTCCGCCGCCACGCCCGGCAAGACTTTTGCTGCTCTCTACGAGGAGACGCTCGCCTTTGTCGAGGCCAAGGAGGAGGGGCTCGGCCGCAAGCTTGCTGCCAACTTTGGCTCGTCCATTGGCATCGAGCTTGTCGAGCCCGACTATGTCCTTGGCCCGTCGTGCACCGCCCGCATCCGCGCAGGCATGGTCCTCAACATCTCGCTTGCCTTTCGCAAGCTCTCGGACAAAAAGTCCAAGCGAGCCGAGATGCGCAAGTTCGAGCTCGCCCTCGCGGACACAGTCCTCGTCGCTCCCGACGGCCCGGTCAACCTCACCGCCGCCGTCCCCTACGAGATTGTCTACGTTCTGGACGACACCGCCGAGACCGAGGCCGCCCGCGCCGCCCGGCTCGCCGAGGCCAAGGCCGCTCTCGACGCCCAGGCCGTCCTCGACGAGCGCCTCCGCAAGCGCGGCTCGGCCCAGACCGAGACCAGCGCCGCCGATGAGCAGCGCATTCGTGACCATCAGTCAGAGCTTGCCCAGAAAACGCTGGAGGAGGCCATCGCCCGCCACTCGGGCGAGGCCGCCGCCCGCGCCTCGAGCACTTCTTCGGCCATCGCCAAGATCAACTCATACCCGACGCCTGCTGCCTTTCCGCGCGCCGCGCGCCCGGACGCCATCTTTGTCGACATCTCGGCTGAGACCGTCTTTCTGCCCATCTACGGCCACGCCGTCCCTTTCCATGTCTCCACCATCAAGTCAGCGTCCAAGTCGGACGAGGGCGAGTACGTGTACGTCCGTTTCAACTTTGTCACACCCACCGCGTCGGGCAAGAAGCGTGCGTTCGAGGACCCCCACTCGATGTTTGTCCGCGAAGTCTCGTTCCGAGTCCCCATGACCCACGCCCGCAACCTCAACACCTCGCTGCGCCACGTCCAGGAGCTCCGCAAGCGCATCGCCGCCCGTGAGAAGGATCGCCGCGAGCGCGCCGACCTTGTCGACCAGGAGCGGCTCCGTCTGCTCAAGGGCCCCATCCCGCGCCTCAGCTCGGTCGAGATCCGCCCGCGCCTCGCAGGCCGCAAGGAGATCGGCGTTCTCGAGGCCCACGCCAACGGTCTCCGTTTCACCTCGCGCACCGGCGCCCGTGTCGACATCATCTACGCCAACATCCGCCACGCCTTTTTCCAGCCTTCAAAGTCGGAGCTCATTGTCCTCATCCACTTCCACCTTCACAACCCCATCATGGTTGGCAAAAAGAAGACCAAGGACGTCCAGTTCCTGCAGATGGCGTACAACGTCGAGCGCAACCTCTCCGGCCGCAACGCTCGCTCCGCCTTTGACATCGACGAGCTCGAGGACGAGCAGCGCGAGCGTCGTGAGCGTGCAAAGAAGAACGCAAACTTTAAGAAGTTTGCAGAGGCCGTCGAGGCCGTCGTCGAGACCAACAAGCCCGACCTCGACCTCCAGTTTGACGTCCCCTACCGCGACCTCGGCTTCCATGGTGTGCCCGAGCGCTCGACCGTCTTCCTCCAGCCGACCGTCAACTGCCTGGTCCACCTCGTCGAGACGCCGTTTGTCGTCATCACTATTGACGACATCGAGATCGTCCACTTTGAGCGCGTCCGCTTCTCGCTCCGTAACTTTGACATGGTCATCGTGTGGAAGGACTACTCAAAGGCCCCGCTCCACATCAACTCGATCGAGTCCAAGTACCTCGACGCCATCAAGGAGTGGCTCGACGGCAACAACGTCAAGTTCTACGAGGGCCAGGCCAACCTCAACTGGACTGCCGTCATGAAGCACATCACCGACGACGTCCCGGGCTTCTTCACCGACGGTGGCTGGTCCTTCCTCGAGGACGACGACGAGGAAGAGGAGGAGGTCATCGCGGACTCGGACGAGTCCGAGTTTGAGCCCTCGGGCGACGACGACGACGACGACGACGAGTTTGAGTTTGAGTCGGGCGAGGGCACAGAGTCATCTTACTCGGCCATCTCAAACCCCGACGACGAGCTCTCCGAGGAGGGCCTCGACGACGAGGCTCTCGAGCGCGAGGCCCGCCGCGAGGACATGAAGCGCTCCAGGCGCGAGCGCGACGATGTCCTTGGCTCTTCCCGCCCCAGCAAGCGATCGAAGCACCGCTAACCACGCCAGTTCTACCCCCACGCACTGCCCTTCCCCGCCTCCCCCCGCCTCCTGCCCGGCAATGTGCTTGCTGCGCGCCAATTCCGTAAACGCGGCTCTTGACAGTCAACGCAAACGTTCAAAATGATCCGCATGTACGTACGGTCCTCCACCCGCCCCACAGCAAATCCCAATACCCACCCCCCCCCCCCCAACCCACTTCCCCACTCCACTCTCCACCATGCAGGCAGAGGACCTCGCGTCATTCCTCCCTTATCCGTTTGCACTCGTCCGCATACCCCACCCGGCACGCATCCCGACACACCTTGGCTAATCCCGGCGTCCGTGAATGACCAGTGTGTAATCATCAACGCTCACTTCCTCGACCTTTTCGACCTTGTCGACGACTTGGTTCTCACGGCTTCTGACTTGGCCGATGCCATCAAGAGCAGCTCCATGGTGTGCAAGACACACAAGGGTGACATCGAGCTCCATCTGGCAAGATGGGAGGCGGGAGACATCCCTACCGTGGCTGTCACCTGCGCCATCCGCGCCATCGACATCACCCGCGGCCCGCTCCATAAGTTCTTTGACAAGTCGCTCGACATGCTCTGCCTCACCAACTACGATGGCTGCTTTGAGATTGTCAACCCGCAGTGGACCGAGGTCCTCGGCTTTTCTGTCGATGAGCTCAAGGCCCGGCCATGCATCGAGTTTATCCATCCGGACGACGTCGCCCCGACAGCCGCCATCGCGTGCGAGCTCAACAAGGGCGACGTCGACGTCGTCAATTTTGTCAACCGCTATGTCACCAAAACTGGCTCGTACCGCACCCTCCGCTGGTCGGTCTCGTCAGACGACACCTACAAGTACTGTGTTGCACGAGACATCACCGACTTTGCCGATCGCGAGGCCAAGCTCGAGGCCTCGGAAGCCCGCCTTCGCGAGGTCCTCGAGGCCACCGGGAACACATACCTCGCCTGCTCACGCTCTGGCAACGTTGTCCAGTGCAACTCGGTCACCCTCAGGCGTTTTGGCTGTGCCGATGAAGCCGATCTAGTTGGCACTCCCATCTTTCAGCTCGTCCCTGCCCTGACGCCGCTGTGGGACGACATCATTGCCGCCTCGGCAACTTGCGCCCGCAACTCGCCGTCCATTGCACGCGTTGGATCGCTCTCGACATTCGACTCGATCGAGGCGAGCATGGAACTTGTCGTCGCCGACGATTCTCTCTTCCAACGTTGGCCAGCGAGCCGGACAACATTGTCGTCACAGGCTGTGAATCTGATCTAGACGTGTCCTCGTCATCGCAATTCCACTCATGCGAGGAAAAGGCCGGCGAGCGCGTTTTTGTTGCTGTCCGCAACGTCGTCGCCCACTATGTTGACCGCTCCGAGGCACCCATCGACGTCATCGTTGGATTTTCCCCCGACACCCCGGACCAGCTCTCCATCTCACTTGTCGACGTCGCCGACCGCCGCCGCGCCATCTTGGAGGCTTCTGCGCGCCGCAAGCTGGTGGACGCTCTCGCGGCAAAGTCTCACTTTCTGGCCAACATCTCTCACGAGCTCTGCACCCCGCTCAACGGCATCCTCGGCATCGTCTCGCTCCTTCTTGTATCGCACCTTCCATCCAGAGTCCACGACAAGCTTGTCCTTGTTGATCGCTCCGCTCGCGCCCTCCTCAACCTCCTCGAGGATCTGCTCACATTTGCCCGCGTCGATGCTGGTGCGCTCACCCTTCAGTACGTCGACTTTGATCTGAGCACTCTCCTTGACGACATCCGCGTCATGTTTGAGGCTGCAAAGCCGGGCGTTGACTTTTCGATTCGCCTCCCGCCCGCCATCCCTCCCGCGCTCGTCGCCGACTCGGGCCGCATCCGCCAAGTCCTCCTCAACCTTGCCTCCAATGCTGTCAAGTTCACCTCCTCTGGCTCGGTCTCTGTCGACGTCGCGCTCGACGCCCTCGATCCGGGCACCTACCTTCCAGGCTTGCCACCTCAGACCGCCGATCCTGCCGCAAGCCAGGCGTTCCACCCCAAGCCACCCGACTCGGCGCCGCGCACCGCCACAGACGACTCGGTCGAATGGAAACGCGTCGTCCCGGCCAAGCTCACATTCATCGTCTCGGACACAGGTATTGGCATCGCGCCCGACGTTGTGCCACGCCTCTTCTCTCCGTTTGTTCAAGCCGATGACTCGATCACACGCAACTTTGGCGGCACCGGCCTAGGTCTCGCCATCGTCAAGGAGATTACCTCGCTCTGCGGGGGGAGCGTAGACCTAACTTCGGCCCTCGACGACGGCACCACCATTACAGCCTCGTTTGTCGTCGGCATGGTGCCATCGCCCGAAGACCAGCTCGCACGTACGCTAGGTGACGTCTCGCTGTTGACCTCGGCGCTCACCATCGTCGTCGGCTCGTGCGCGCGGCTTACAGAAGCACTTCTCGCTCCGCCGATCTCAAGCAAGTCGGTCACGACCATTGCCGATCCTCTTGACGCCCTTGTGGCTCTCCGAGACGCGCCCCAGCCTTACGACCTCATTGTTATTGCTCTCGACAACGTCGCCGCCTTTCTCTCGCCGCTCACCTGGTACGATGCGCCGGCCCTTCTCGCGGACTCGCGCATCCTCTGCCTAGTCTCGAACACAGCTCTCATGACGGCGGCCGACTACGCCGCCACATCGTGTTTGCCATCGGTCGACTGCCTCGCTGTTGTCAACAGCGCCGAGCCTGTTGTTCAGCTTCTTACTGCTGCGCTCGATCTCCTCGGCCCGTCCACAAAGCTCAACCAGAGTTGTTCGAGTGATGTTGACCAGACTTTGCATGACTTGACGCCCTCGTATCTCGCTCTCGGCTCCAACGTGTTGTTGACCGACATGTCGAGCTACTCTGGTGACAATCAGCTCGGGACGTCGCCTGAACAAGACATGCCGGCCGAGACGCCAGGGCTGCGTTGCGACGTCGACTTCATGCCGACGTCAAAACTCCGTTTACACCGCAAGTCGTGTACACTCCATCGCTGGCCACTCCTCTTTCTGCCTCTCCTCACGTTGTCCTACCTAGTGTCGCGCCCGAAGAGCGGCTTTGGTCGCTTGTCGACGCGGTGACCAGTCCGGTGCCGGCCATCGCGCGAGTCGTCACCCTTGTCATGCATGCCGATTCCGGCGAGCGAGCCCGGCTCATTGCCCTCTTTCAAGCCGAGGGCGTGACATGCATTGACGGTGCGACAAGTTCAGCGCAGGCCATGCTGCTCTCGGCGCGCGCCGCTTCTGGTAACCCTGCACCGCAACTGGTGGTTCTTGACCTCGACTCGGGTGGTCCTTCGCTGCCGACGATCAAGCTCGCTGCCATGCTGCGGACGTCGAGTGCTGCACTCCCGCGGAACCAGCATCAGCTCATTGTCGCGCTAGGAGCGAACGATGACTCACTCTCGCCCGACGCGGCGAGTTCCTTCGACGCCGTCGCCGCATCGCCGCTCGATCCGCCCACGGCACGCTCCCTCCTCCGCTACGCCATCGCCGCCCATGCCCTTTCATCGCTTGATGACCTCATGGCGTTCTCGACCATCAAAGAGCCGATCAATGTCCTTGTAGTCGACGATATGGAGATCAATCGCATGGTTCTCTCGGCGCTCCTCGCCGAGCTCTCCATCGACGTTGCCGAGGCTGCCAACGGCGACGAGATGCTCGCCCACATCCGTCGCAACTCCAGCTCACCTGACCTCGTCCTCCTCGACTGCCACATGCCGGTCAAGGACGGCTTTACTGCAGCACGGGAGCTCCGCGACTCAGAGTCGGACTTGCCCGAGTCAAAGAGCTCCATCCCAATTTCAGCCGTCACCGCAGACTCGAACGCCACCGCCCGCGCCCTCGACGCTGGCATGGACGTGTGCCTCTTCAAGCCAATCACCTTGCAGACCGTCCGCGCGGTTGTCGCCTTTCTCGTCGATCGCGCTCTGCCGCCCGATACCAACCCGGCGCCTCTTCCGCCGCCGCTCATTTCCGCTATCAGCAACGCCGTCCACTCACTACCCCGTGTCTCGCAAGGCGAGCTCGACCCTTTGCTCGTTGCCCTTGTTCTTGCCCGCCAGCCGGCCGCCGCTGCCGCACTCCGCATCGCCTGGGAGCTCGCCTGCTTGTGGCCACGCGCACCGCTCATTGCATCGCTGCTCATCAAGCACAAGCTCATCGTCCACACACCCTCGCCATAGCCGCCCACGTCACAATGAACCAATAACCACACACGCTGCAGTGCCGACGACTCCGACCGCCACGCCAACCACGCCCCACGATAGCACCGCTGACTCGGCCGACGGTCCAGCCTCGTCCATCATGGCCGTCAGCCGGAGAACAGCGAGGACACCGACCAGTGCTGCGCTCTCTGTCCACTGTGCCACTGCGTCGCGCAGCGGATTGAGGTGGATGTGTACGCCGAGCGAGACGCCAACAATAGCCACAAGCACCCCACCCACAAACACAGACTTCCGCGGGATGAGCGCCACGCTGCACGCGATCGCCACTCGCCGCACGAGCACAACTGCTTCGAACCACCACGCTTCATCACGGTAAGGCTCCCAAAGAAAGGCCAGTGGATGCTCGTCCTCGTCCTCGCCGTGTCTGCCCCGCAAACTGCTCAACAGCTCCCGCCGCTCGGACTCGGTCTCGACATGGATCATCTTTCGCGCTCGTGCTGACAAAACGATGCGCGAGACCCAAACGACGCCGCAGCAGACGGCAACGAGGACAGCCACCGCCGAGCCTGCCAGCGCTATCTGCGCATGGCTCCCGCACCGGATCCACGGCGTAGCATCGAGGTACTCGTACGACGAGCCGGGGGTCGGGTCTGGCACGCACGAGACTTGCGCCAGCGAGCGCTGGACAAGCGGAAAGACAAAGAGGTAGGCTAGCGTGCCAGCGCCGCGCAAGCCGCGCTCATACACCTGCTGCGATCGCGCCATCGCCGCGAGCGCACCGCACACTAGCGCCGGGCTTGTGGCGATGGCGACAAAGACCCAAAACTCGCCGACCGGCCCAACTTGCAGACAAGCGAGACCAGTGAGTGTGAGCGATGCCCGTTCGAGTATGCCGTGTAGCGTCTTGAGCGCGGTAGACGACTCGAGAGAGCCGTCAGATGCTGCGAGCACAACCGCGAGCGACTGCAGAAACACGACCGTGGTCTTGAGCACAGCCTCGGCGCGCAACGCGCGCGAGCTCTTGTCGGCCACCGCGTACACCGTGAGCGCGACGAGGCCGATGGCGAGCGCAGCCACTTCCCACGCCTCGGCGAGGCCAAAAACCGCAAGAAGCACAACAACGCCGGCTTCAACCGCAAGCGAGGCCGCCACAGCCTGGATCCGCCCGGTGTGAACTCTCAGCCGGCGCCAAACTGACTGCTCTGGAAGCTGGGTCGAGCCCATCAGCAGCGCAAGCGGCCGGACAGACTCGCGCTGCACAAGCACGTAGCCAGAGACAAGGCCAAGAACAAGCAGGCCGAGGACGCCGAGAACAACGCCTGTGCCGCGCGGCCCAACCTTGCACCGAGCGCACTTGCCCTCGGGGCCCGACGCAAAAAGCCGGGCATGCAGCGGGCACAGAGCCGATCGCCGGTTCCGTGCGCGCACCTGCCCTCGCCCATACACGCGTTCTCGTCGGGACACTTGATGAAAAAGGCCACGTCGCCTGTCGGCGCATAGCCCTCGGCAGCTGTCGGCATGCTGAGGCCGCCAGCACACTCGGCGCCGGTCGGGCATGGGCTGCACACCGTTGCCGGCAGCGACGGCGGCCAGTACTGCGGTTCACAACCGCAATGCGGTGGGGTGAGTCGCGCGCCGGCCACGATCCGCGCGTTCGCTGGACATCCGCATACCATGCTCCCGTCCGGCTCCACGACTGGCTCCACGCCGCCGTAGCACCGCGAGACAACAATGGTTAGTTGCGAGGTCTCGAGCGAGGTCCTGCTCGGAAGAAGCGCGACTTTGATCAGCGCTGCGGCGCCAAGCGCAGATCGCTCCACCGCCGCAGCGCCGAGACTGGCAAAGCTGGTTTGGTTGCTAGCGACGACGGCGCGTGCCGCTCCGCCGCTCGGCACCACACCGCCGCTCAACTCGGCGGCGACCACAAGGCTTTCGTCGACCACATGGTTGCTCGCACCGTCAGTCAGTACAACCTGGAAAGCGAGCGGGAGCGGAAAGCCCGACGGGATGGTGGTTCCGTTCATGGCGAGCGCGTCGCGTGTCCAAAAATGGCGGTTGCCGGCGTGGCCACCGTGTCGCCGTAGCCGACGGCCGACGCCAGACGTGCCAGCACTCGCGCGTCGTCGCCGATCACAACCTTGTCCAGCGTGAGTGGCACGCCATCGGCGCTGGGACAGGCAAAAACGGCACCGCCACCGATGGACGCAACGTTGCCGGCGCCCGTCACCGAGTCGCCAAACCCGAATCGCACCCCGCAGGTAAAAAAGAGTGCGCCATACGATGCGGTACTGCTGTTGATGACGTCGCGCTCAAAGGTGGTGGCGGTAAACGCTTTGCCGTAACCTGTCGGCCGAATGTTGGACACCGCCGGGAACTGGAACAGCGCCGCCGGCGAGCCCAGGTCCGGGCCAATGACCGCGACGAGGCCGCCAAACATGGCAGAGTTGTCGAGGTACATGTTGTCCTCGGACATGAACATCCCGCCTTGAAGAAAGAAGACGCCGCCAAAGCCATAGGCGGTATTGCTGACCATGCGCGAGTACGCGAGCATAGCGATGCCGTCCGGTCCGAGGTAGAAGACGCCGCCAAACTCGGATGCGGCGCAGTGCTCAAAGAGACTCTCGCTGGCAGTGATCCGCCCGTTGCTCTCGACGTAGAACGCGCCACCCAAGACTGACGACACGCCCGAGACAATACACTTGCTGAGGGTAACCCGCGAGAAATGAGCCGCGTTGTGAGAGTTGATGTACACCAAGCCGCCCTTGGAGCCAGCCACGATGGAGTGAAACTCGGTTCCGCGCGCGTCGAGGGTGGCGGAGCCATCCATCGACGCCACGGCACCGGCGCCGGGCGCGAGGAACGACGCCGGCGACGCGAGCGCGGCCTTGTTGTCAAATGAAGTGACAAGCGCGTTGTCCAGCCGCAGCAGTGCATGGCTGCCTGAGAGCCGAAAGGCCGACGAGCCATAGACGGAGCCGGTGGCGACGCCTGCGCCGGCGAGCGTCATGTTGCTCAGCAGAAGCGCCTTTTGCGATCCGATCGAAAACAAGACGCCATGCGGACTCCCATCGTCCGCGAAGCAGTTGATGCCCGATGAGGCACGGCCGGTGCCGAGGATGAGCGCCGACCTGCTGATGTGCCAGTGGGTTGTGTGCCGGCAGGTGGAGGCAAAGGTGTCGAGAACAAGAGTGTCACGCGCGCAGCGCGAGGCAGCACTGATGGAAGTGGCGAGGCAGGCGAGCGTCTGCGGCTGGCCACCGCACGCGCCGGTGCCCGGGGCACGGTCAGCGTCCGTGGCTCAAAGTTGTGCTCTGCCCACGGTGAGGGCCACTGGAGGATGCCGTAGATGTTGGCGTCCGAGGCGACCAAAATGTCGTGGTATCCGTTGCCGTCGATGTCGAGGACTTTGTGGCGGGTGACGAGACTGTCGGTGGCGAGGGCAACAACGGCCGATGGCTGCTGGACAAAGTGCCCGCGCGGTTCTTGCGAGTACACCATGAGCAGCGAGGAGCAGAGGACAAAGACATCGACCAGCGCGTTCTGTCCGCCAGCCTCGGCCGCCAGCTGACCCATGCCCACAAGACTGCAAGACGCTGGTTCCGCTGTCGGCAGCGTGAGCTGAGCGGTAGGCGGGGAAGTCGGTGTCTGTGAGAGAAAGACAAGCACAACGCTGCGCGAGCTGGCGTCGGTGGCGAGTAGCGCCGCGTCGTCGTAGGCAGTGCCGAGGAGTGAGCCGACGGCAACATCGACTAGCAGCTGATCGTCGAGGATAGGCGCATGTACAGCTGCGCTTGTCCACTTTCCACCGCCCGTGCCCGGGTTGGTGGCAATGGCGAGGAGATGCGGACTCGGCGGAGCAGTGACCACCAGCAAATCGGTGAGCCGCGGGAGCGTCGACGGGAGCGTGACCGGCCTGAGGCCGGGCGGCGCCACAGCAAGCTCCGGCAGTACGGACGAGAGGGTGTAGGTTTCAGTTGGGTGGGCGGAGTTTGGCACGGCAAGAAGAACTCGGCTCGGTGCAGTGGGCCCGGTGTGGCCGACAACAACAAAGCCTGGCAGGGGAGTGTCGGTAAAGGCAAGGCCGTAAACGGTGCCGGCATCAAGGGCAAACTGCGAGGCGTCGGTCATAGCACTCGGCGGAGCCCACGTTCCGCCGCCGGTGTTGAGCAGCATGTAGAGCGATGAAAGCTCGCCGACGAGCGCGAGGTCGACAACCGAGCACACCACGTCAAGGTCGCCGTCGCCGTCGATGTCTGAAAGCGTGGCGGTGACAAGCGGCTGGGCGAGGACAGCTGGGGCCGGAAGCGCCGGACCGACGACACGCGACCACGCCGGGATGTCTGGGTCTGCGGCGTTGGCGGCTACAGCGTTGATAAAGGTGATGATGGCGCCGCCGGCAAAGGCGACAATGTCCGGCTCGGTGTCATCGTCGATGAGGCCGGTCACCCACGAGACGCCGGTAGGGTTGGCCTGCAGCGGCTCGCCGGGGAGCGCAAGAGCGAGAAAGGTGCGCGGGGTGGGGCCGGACGGTGGCCGAGCGGTGCTTCCGCAGAGACCGCCATTGCCGCATGCGTGAATAAAGGCGAACGGCGTGGTGGAGACGTTGCTCCCGCGCGGCGCAGTGACCATGCCGACAGCATCAATGTGGCTGTTGGCGTAGAGCCGTGAGAGGCCATAGATCGGAGCCGGTGAGCCGGGCGCGACGTCAATACGGGCCGAAAAGACCGTTGCCGGTGTCGTTGTTGAAAGCCCGAGCTTGGTGCCAAAGATAACTGTCGGATGGCCGTCCTCGGTAGTGTCCAAGAAGCGATGGAGAGAACCGAGTCAAAGACGCCGACACCGGGATCGCCCGACGACACGTGGGCCGTGCGGAAGAGGCCCGGTGAGCCGTTGGAGAGAACAAGCAACACCACGCCCGAGTCGACCCGGTAGTTGTTGTAGCCTGCCGCAACAGCATCGCCGAGCCCGTCGGCATTGATGTCGTCAAGCGCCGCCATAGCCGTGAACAGCGGCCCGAGTGGGTCGCTCTTGGGATAGAGTCTGATCGGCCGAAATGGGGTTGGCGAGATCGGCGAAGCGTACGCAGTCACAACTCCGTTGTGGAGCACAAGCAGGGTGTACATGTCAACAACGCAGACACCAGTGAACGACTCGTCAATGTAGGTGTACGTCGAGATGTTGACTACCGCAGCTGGCGCTGGAAAAGGGTGCGTGAGGACGACCGCATGGGCCACAGACTCGCCGGCAGCCGGATCGACACCGGCTGTGGCCAGAACGAGCGGGAACGTCGGCTTGATCACAGGCATGGCGCTCAGCATCTGCCCAGGCATAAAGAGCGAGGAGATAAAGACGGCCGGTGCGGTAGAAGGCGGAATGAGCTCGACGGCCGGTAGGAACTGGTTCACGTCCGACGTTCCGCGGAGAACCACAAGCGTTCCACTCGCAGCCTGCCCAGCACCGACACCGGTGAGCTCTGCCACGACAATGTCAATCCAATTGTCAGAGTCAACAAAGGCCAGAGTCATTGATCCGAACGCCTTGTCCTCCTGTGACGGCCTGGCAATGACGGTCGTCGCGTTCCGCTCCAAGTCGTAGGCAGTGAGCACGACAGCCCACGAGCAGTATGCCACCCAAGATGACGACGCTGATGGTAGCCGCTGATCACGCGATGTGCACGATGGCATCGTCGGCAGCTGGAAGACATCTTTTCCCGTCACAGTCAGTGCTGGCAGCGGATCGAGTTGTATCGGCGCAGTTGAGCATGGTGGGAGGCCGGAGGTGAGGCGGGTGGGTAGGGTGGCGGTGGTGCTGAGAATGAAAAGGAGGAGAAAGAAGAAGACACACATGGGGATGTGGGTGGGTGTGCCGGTAACTGGGGACATGTGCTGGTGGTGGCGTCGTGTGGAGCCGGTTGGGCTTGAATGCCGACGGGTCCTCGGGCGGGCCGCAGGCAGCACGTGACAGGTGCCCCCGCGCGGCGGTTGGAGCAGAAAATAACACTCAGGAACAACAGGAAGCGTTTGATTACGTCACAGGAGTACATGCTCACCTTGTGATTACAGGCTGCCGACCATCAGCGAGGGCCAATCGGGCGGGGGAGGAACTGGTGTGGGCAGAGTGCGGGCTGGTGGTGGGTGTGTAGATTGATGTGGGGCGAGGTCAATGGTCCGGCAAAAACCTCAGCTCCAGGCGCTGCTTCGGAACCCAGGTCACCAATCAGCGCATGCTATGTGCTACAGTAGTGTTGTGCTACAGTTCTTTGGCGCCATGGTATAGCAACATGTAGATCGCGTGCTGTTCTCTGGTGCGAGCTAGAGTCTGGGCGGCCATCGTACATGGGTATGGTATAGTGCAGCAAGCACAGAAAGAGAATCGCAGATCAGCACAATCACGTTGTTGTACCTTCAACTTTAAGCACAAAATAGGCGACGATCAACAGCGCTCGTACTGGAAACAGCGCGGATGATCCCCCCTCCCCCACACAACGGCATGAAGGAACACATCGCAGCGTATCCACAATCATACATGCCCAGAGGGCCACGGCTCAAGCCCCCTTTCCTCCTCATGTGGCTCAAAGTGAGCCCCCTCCCGAAAAAAAAGCCCCCTACACGAAGAAAGTCACGCGTGTCACCAAGCACCTGCAACCCCCCTGGTCCCTCCTCCCCCCCCGTCCGCACTCCCTCCTCCTTCCTCCACCACAACTCCCCTTACCTCCACCAAACCCCTCTCCTCCTCCTCCCTCCCCCCCCCCCCCCTCCTCCAGCCCACCCGTACGCCTCCCCCCCCCCTCTTCCTCCCCCCGCTTCTCCGCCACGCAACCCCCTCATTGTTCTGTTCGAACACGCCGCACCACTCACAAAACCGGCCCTCCTTCCCTCTCTCACCACACAGCCCACACCACACCACACCACTCCACCTCCACCATGGCTACTCCAATCACCTCCTCATCTCGGGCGAGCATCTCTCGACGCTTGGCCACCTTTGGCGAAAGTGACGACGACATTGACATCTGCAGCAGCTACGACGACGGCTCGGTCGTGGGCGACGTGCCCGAGTCGTCGACCTTTGTCGTCTCGCTTTCAAACGCACCCACTGGCGCGACGACGGCGGGTGGTACGGGATGGACGCCGCCGCCGCCGCTGCCGGCCACCGAGCTGAGTGGCGAGCAGGTGGCACGGCTGATGGCCCGGGCCGAGGACGATGATGCATCGGGCGCAGGGCCGAGCAACGACAACGGCGACGTCCAGGAGTTCAACCAGCGCGAGAAGACTCTGCCCACACCCAAGACCGGCGACGTCATCGAGCTCGATCTCTTTGCCCCGCAGCCCGACGGCGCGCCTCAGCAGGAGCCGGTCTCGGAGGAAGAGATGGCTGCCCGCGCCAAGGCGCTCGCCGGCGACGTCACCATCCTGAGGTACTACCCCGAGGGCAGTACCGCGGCGCGCGGCCAGTCCAAGACCGTCACCAACCTCGCTATCACCTTTAACCAGCCGATGGTTGAGCTTGGCTCCATCGATGCGCAGGACGCGGTTACTCCGGCCGTGCTTGACCCACCGTGCACGGGCGCCTGGCGCTGGACCGGAGTCACCACCCTCCAGTTTGTGCCCGACACCCGCTTTGCCTTCTCCACCACCTACACCGTCTCCATCCCCGCAGGCACCGCCTCGGCGCTTGGAAACATGCTCCCGGACGACTTTAGCTTCAGCTTTACCACCAACACCCTCGTTCTCCAGCACTCGGTCCCGCGCTCCTCGACTCTCCGCTCAAACGTGGTCCAGTCGCTCCGCCCGCGCATCCTCCTCCAGTTTGACCAGGCCGTGGACCCGGAGGCCATCCTCGCCTCCTCCTCCATCACCGCCAACAACGCGCCGTACTCTGGCACGCTCACCCTCTGCTCCGACTCGCCCGAAATCCTCGTCAAGAACCCCGACTTTGAGTGGGCCATCCGCGGCCTCCGCTCCCGCAACGCCCTCGACCACATGGTCGTCTTTGACCTCTCGGACGATCTACCCACCGACGCCGCCATCGCGCTGGTTGTCGCCGCGGGCGCGTCCTCGGCTGAAGGCCCCAACACCACACCCGCGCCCATCACCATCGCCTTCCACACCTACCCGCCGTTCTCCGTCATTCAGCCGTCGACCTCGCCCGGCTCCCGGCCTGGCGCCACCTGGATGGTCCGCTTCACCAATCCGATCGACTACACCACCCTCCGCAAGGACCTCATCACCATCGAGCCGCAAGTCGAGTTCTCGGTCCAGGTCCACGAGCACTCGGCCACCTCGATCTCCATCGTCAACTCCTCGACCAAGAACACAACCTACACCCTGACTATTGCTCGTGACCTCGCCGACATTCACGGCCAGGCCCTCACCAACAACACTGTCACCATCCGCGTCGGCAAGCCGTACCTCTGCGGCTCGGTCTCGGGCCCCACCGGGATGGTGACACTCCAGGCAGCCTCGGGCGACCCGACCGTCTTCCCGGTCGTCGTCTACAACTTTACTGCCATTCGTGTCCGCATCTTCCATGTCGAGCCCAACGAGTACCTCTCCTCGCCACTCGTCTCCACCTACAACTACTTTCACCCCGAGCGCGAAAACTTGCTTGACATCGGCAAGAAGGTCGAGGACTACGAGGTCGACCTCGAGGACGCCGAAGAGAAGCCGCTCGACTACGTCGTCAATCTCGAGCCATTCCTCCAGCACCCGTCGTCGAACACCGGCCAGCTGTACGTAGTTGTCGAGCCCACCGTCGCCGCCTGGAAGACCCTCAAGTCGCGTGTCCGCTACGGCAGCGCAGAGTACCGCTACCGGCCCATCGCCCACGCCTGGGTCCAGATCACAAACATCGCCCTCGCTGCACTCACCTACTCGGCCACGACGCCCAAGACCCTTGTTTGGGCCTCGCAGCTTGCCACGGGGATCCCGCTCTCAGACCTTGCCGTCTCGCACCTCGCCTCCCGCGGCTCGTCGTCAGGAACGCAGCTCGGGTGCACCGACCCCGCGGGCGTCACCATCTACGACGGCAGCATCTCCAACTCGGGCATCGTCGTCGCCTCGCACGCTGACGACCTTGCCTTTGTCACTGACGTCCGCGTTTCACGGAGCGCCCCGTCCGAGCCGCGCTGGTACGTCTTTGACGACCGTAAGCTCTACAAGCCAAACGAGGTCATCACCGTCAAGGGCTTTCTCCGCCACGTTCATATTGACGTCGACGGCGCCATCGCGCCAGACTACGTCCGCGGCTCCATCTCATGGACTGCGTACGACTCGCGCGGCAACAAGATCGCCGACTCGGCCAGCCAGGGCCCCATCGCTGCCGACGCCGACGGACCGCGTCTCGACCCGTGCCTCACCCTCTCTTCCTACGGTGCCTTCCACTTCCAAGTGGCCCTCCCCGACAACCTCAACCTCGGCGATGGCCGCATCGTGATCAGCTACTCCGGCTCGTCTAGCCTGCCGGCGACATCGTACACCCACTCCTTCTCGTGCCAGGAGTTCCGCCGCCCCGAGTACGACGTCTCGGCCTCGTTCGAGTCGCTCGGCCCACACATCTCGTCCAACGCAGCCGCCGGATCCGTCACCGCCCTCGTTTCGGCCCAGTACTTTGCTGGTGGCGCGCTCGCTGACGCCGAGACCCGCTGGGAGGTCACCGCCAAAACCGGGAGCTACACCCCGCCGCACCGCTCCGACTACACCTTTGGCCGCCAGAACAAGTGGTGGCTTCGCCCGTGGTGGGAGCCGGCGCCGTCGCACTCGGCCAGCCTTGGGACGTGGAATCATACCGAGGCTACCACCGACGCCGACGGCGAGCACAGACTCCTCATCGAGTTTGCCGGCAATGACGTCCCGCCGGCGCCTATCACTCTCGAGGCCGCCGCCACCGTCATCGACCTCAACTATCAGGCTCGCTTCGCCAAGTCCACCACTCTTCTCCACCCGTCTTCGCTCTATGTCGGCTACAAGGTCAAGGCATGGGGCACCGCCGGCGAGCCGCTTGCCATCGAGCTTGTCGTCGTCGACGTTGACGGTGAGCTCATCGCCGGTGTCGGCATTGACCTCGAGGTCACTCACTCGGTCACCACCCTTGTCGAGGATGCCGAGTCCGGCATCGCCTCCTGGGCCACCACCGAGTACTCGGACGTGCTTCACTTGGTCTCGCCCGACGGCGCCCCGCTCGTCACCGACTACTTGCCCACCCATGGCGGCTCGTACTCGTTCACCGCCACCGTCACCGATGCCGCCGGCTCGCTCAACGCCTCCTCGTTTGCCGTCAACGTCCGCGGGAAAGAGCCCAAGCGCGGCGCCACCAACTCGCGCGTCGAGGCCGGCGAGCTCCTTCTCATCGCTGACAAGCAGTGCTACTCGGCAGGCGACACTGGCGAGCTCCTTGTCCAGGCTCCGTTCACTGACGGCGAGCTTCTCCTCACCTTTACCGCCGACGGCCTCCAGGCCACCCTCCGCGAGCCGCTCATCGACGGCGCCGCAGTCGTGCCCTTTTCCGTCGACGCCTCGTGGTTGCCCAACTTTGAGATCCGTGTCGACGCCGTTGGCACCGAGCCGCGCCTCACCGCCCTCGGCCAGCTCAACCTCGCCGCCCCGCCCAAGCCCGCCCTCGCCTCGGGCAAGCTCAACTTGCAGGTCGACAAGCGCGCCCGCTCGCTCGACCTCGTCGTCTGCCCCGCTTCAGACTCGATTGCTCCGGGTTCAGAGACCTCGGTCTCTGTCGCCTGCAACCACGCCGATACCGGCGCCCCGGCGGAGGGTGTCGAGGTCACCCTTGTCGTTGTCGACGAGGCAGTCCTTGCCCTCACAGGATACAAGCTCTCCGACCCGGTCGAGACCTTTTTCACCCGGCGCTCCACCGGCGAGTCCAACTCGACATTTTCCCACGAGTCGGTCCTCCTCCTCTCCGAGGAGGACCTCGAGCGGTTCCGGACCCAGGCCCAGTCGGAGCTCGCTGACAACGAGGCCTCAGCCTCGGCCATCATGCCTGCGTCCAAGGTGAAGAGGAAGAGGTGTTGCAGCCGCAGCTGCGACTGCGACACCGGCTGTGCTCGCAATGCAATGTGCTGCGAGGCCTGCTGCGCCCGCTCCTGCGCCGTGCCGGCCATGATGAACTGCATGCCGCAAGCCCGCGGGATGTGCGCAGTGGACGACTCGTCTGACGGCGACGACTTTGACGACGACGACAACGACGACTGCCTCGACTCCACCGATAACGCACCCACCGCCGACGATGACGCCGCCGAGCTTGCCGAGGGCGCCGCCAAGGTCCGGGTCCGCACCAAGTTTGACGCCCTTGCTCACTTTTCGCCGACCTCGGTCACCGACGCCAGCGGCCGCGTGGAGCTCACCTTTACCGTCCCCGACTCGCTCACCCGCTACCGGATCTGGGCCATTGCTGCCACCGACACCCGCTATGGACTCGGCGAGAGCAAGGTCACCGCCCAGCTTCCGCTCATGGTCCGCCCCTCGCCGCCGCGGTTCCTCAACTACGGCGACTCGGCGGTTGTCCCGGTCGTCCTGCAGAACCAGACGTCCGACGAGCTCAAGGTGTACATCGGATGCAGCACGAGCAACCTCGAGCTCGCGCCCGGCTTTGCCGGCGGCTACGTCGCCCTCCTTGCCCCTGGACAGCGCGGCGCGCTCTCGTTCCCGGTTGCCACCGCGGGCGCCGGGACTGCCCGCCTCCAGTGGGTTGCCGCCGCCGGCGACTTTACCGACGCCATCCAGAAGACCGTCCCGGTCTTCACCCCGGCCACCTCGGAGGCGACCGCGACCTACGGCGACACAGAGAATCCCGAGGGTCTCCTAGCCTTTGACCTTCGCCCGCCGCTCGACGCCATCCCGCACTTTGGCGGCGCCCAGGTCTCGCTCACCTCGACCGCCGTCGCCGCTCTCACCGACGCCTTCATCTACCTGCACAACTACCCGTACGAGTGCTGCGAGCAGATTGCCTCCAAGCTCCTCGGCATCCTCCCGCTCCTCGACGTGCTTGAGGCCTTTGACGCCGACGACATCCCCAGCCGTGCCGCGCTACAGGCCTCGGTGTCCAAGGACATGAAGCTCCTCGCACGCCGGCAAAAGTCGTCGGGTGGCTTTGGCTACTGGAACGACCGCGCCGATCCGTATGTTACCTGCCATGTCGCGCATGCGCTTGCCAAGTGCGTCGAGCGCGGCCTCGACGTGCCGGACAACCTCGTCTCGCGCACCATTCGCTACCTCCAGGACATCGACAGCCACCTTGCCCACTGGCCGTTTGTTTTGTACTCGCTCAAGACGCTCAACGGCTTCCGCGCTTACGCCGCCTTTGCGCTCACCCGCCTCGGCGTCGACTCGGGCCGTCGCGCCGCCGAAGTCTTCCGCGCCCACCCGATCCACGAGTTCTCGCTCGAGGCGCTCGGCTGGCTCCTCGTTGCTCTCTCGGTCACTTCGGTCGGCGGGATCGACGACCCCAAGGCCGCCATTCTCAAGCACCTTGCCGGGCGAGTCAACGAGACTGCTCAGACTGCGTTCTTTGTCTCGGACTACGGCGACGAAGGCGCGTACGTCATGCTCCACTCGAACCGCCGGACTGACGCCGTCCTCCTCGAGGCCCTCCTCGAGGCCGAGCCGGACTCGGACCTCATTGTCAAGGTCGCCAAGGGCCTGCTTGCCCACCGCCGTGCCGGCAAGTGGCGCAACACCCAGGAGAACGCCTTTTGTCTCGTCGCTCTCCACAAGTACTTTACCGTCCGTGAGGCCGAGGTCCCCGACTTTGCTGTCCACCTCTGGCTCGCATCGGAATTTGCCGGTACCGCTGCCTTTGCCGGGCGCACAACCGATACCCTCGTCGGCACCGTGCCCATGGCCAAGCTCCTCGACTCGGCCGCAGCCTCAGACCGCGACGGACTCACTCGGCTCATCGTCGAAAAGTCCGGCCCTGGCCGTCTCTACTACCGCATCGCAGTCGACTACGCTCCCGCCGCGCTCACTGTAGATGCTCTCGACCGCGGCTTTACGGTTGCGCGCGAGTACGTTGGTGTCGACTCGCCCGATCACGCCGTCCGCGCAGACGACGGCTCGTGGCGCATCGCTCTGGGCGAGAAGATCCGCGTCCGCGTCTATATGCGCACCACCCAGCGCCGCTACCATGTGGCACTCGTCGATCAGCTTCCTGCGGGCTTTGAGGCTCTCAACCCGGCCCTCAAGGGCACGCCCGAGGTCGAGCTCAAGAACCTGCCTGCGCCCGCCGGTGCGGCCTCGGGCAACGGAGCAACTACGGCGTCCCGCTCCATCTTTGCCTGGCGCTGGGTCGACCCGCTTCGTTGGTTCGAGTTCCAGAACCTCCGCGACGAGCGCGCCGAGGCCTTCCGCTCGCTCCTCTGGGAGGGCAACTACGAGTTCCAGTACATCGTCCGCGCCACCACCGCCGGCTCGTTTGTCGTCCCGCCGGCCAAGGCCGAGTGCATGTACGAGACCGAGATCTTTGGCCGCTCTGCCTCTGGCCGCGTCACCATCGCGTGATGCTAGCCCCGCCCCGGCACGCGTGCATGCCACTCGCTACTTTCATACTCCCAACTACTCAAACAACTGTCATCACACACACACACATATCATTCCTTCCCAGCCCCTGCACAGGTCCGGCCACTCTGCCACACCGCCACACGCGCACGCGCACGTCACCCCACTCCCAAAACCTCACTCCCCACCCATGTACCACGTTCTCATCCTCCTCATCCTCCTCACGCCCACCACGCCCACCACCCCCCCGCCCCCTCCCTGCTCCACCTCATCAACTGCGTTCTCGCCGCTTCCTCGCCACTCACCTGCCCACCCTCTGACAAGCCCACCGCTGGCGTCATGCACGCCCGCAAAGAACATGATTTTCTGCGCCTGGCCAGATCGCGTCATCGCCTACCTTCCGTCATCAAACGCTACCGTTGAAGTGGTATCAGCGCCAGATCTAGAACTCCAGTTCTTTGCAGTCCTTGTCGCTCATCTCAACAACGACACATGGCCTGATCTCCTACTCGCGCTCCGTCCATCTAGCTCACATGGCCCAGGTTCACTGAGAGTCATGATGGGCTCGCCTGTGGCTACCGTCTTTGGTCCTCTCTCCTCGTTTATCCCCGGGAATCCGCTCATCGTCGGCAATGCCCCGTTTGCCCAACAGGCCATCGGCGGGCCGCGGCTACAGGATGCGCCTGCCTTTCCGCTCCTCCTCTCCACCGTTGTCATTGCTGCGGCGCCCAACAGCTCCATCAGTTCGACAAAGGTGTACGCTGTGACGCTCCAGGCCCCGCTGCCTGCTCCACCCTCGGTCACACTCCTCTACTCGTTCAGTGGCGATGTCAATGAGTGGATCTCCACCACTGTCCTCGACACCACCGCTGTGGTGGCCATCGGAGGCACCACGCCGTACGTCCTCTCGTCGCCGCTCAACCCGACCCCGTTTGCGCTCACTCCAGTCCTCCCGCAGGCGCCATCGAGTGGCACCCAGTTCAACACTCTGGTCTCCGGCGACCTCAACGGCGACGGCCTCGACGACTTTGTCGCCGGCGGATCCTCAACCAACTTTGCCGACACCGGACTTCTTATGGTGGCCATTGCCGAACCGCCTCACGCCACTACGCTTCCGTCCGCCAAGTTTAGCATATATGCGATCCTGTCCGGCGATCCTGGTGTCGGCGCCTTCTCACCTGTCTTCTCCATCGCGCTCTGGTCTCTCTCCCCCTTCCCCTCGATCGTCGCTGTATCGTTTCCGTTTGCCTTTGCCGCCTCACCCGCACAGGTCTTTGCGGTCCGGTTTGACCCGACGCGCGGCGCCTCGTCGCACCTCTATGGCCTCTCGCTCCTCTACGACTCGTCAAACCTCGGGGGTACAGGCATGATTTCTGCACCGGTCGGCACTCCGCTGCCGCACACGCCGCTCGTGCTTGCATCGCCGTGCCCGACCGTCCCTCACGACTACTGCGCTATGGCTGCGCTTCCACAAGCTCTGCCAATCACATCCTTCTCCCAAACCACTCTCGCCGGCCTTCATGCCCCGCTCTCGTCGTCGCTGTGGACGCTCGGCCTCATCGACGACGACACCGAGACCGACTTGGCCATCCTCATAGACGGCGTCATCCATGTCTACCTTAACAACATTGTCGCCGCCGCCGCGTCCTCCGACGAGCCGGCCTGGCGCCATGTCACGGGTCCATCGATTACCGCGTACCGCTCCGGGGCCTTCTCGATTGTCGGGCCAGTCTTAGCCGACGTCGACGCCGACGGTGACCTCGACCTTGTGCTCGCCGTCGTCACCGCTGCAGGTAGCGAGGTCTTTCAGCTCGCATACTTTGCCAACATCGGCAGTGGTCACTTTGCCATCATCGCGCCACTGGCCATCACTACCGGCGTCTCGTTCAACGCCATCGCTGACTCCTTGCTCATGCCGCTCCCTTTGCTTCATGTGGCCTCCCTGCCTTTATCACCTCAGCGCTCGACTCGCCGAGCCCAACGTTGCTTCTGGCTGCGCCAACTTGCCTCAACTCGAGCTTTGAGCTCTTCTACTCCTTTGATCCCATTGCACCCAACCTCGAGCTCACGACCCCAGTCGTCGCGGTTCCTGTCCGCCTCGCGTCCACCCTCCCAGGTCTTTTCGACTTTGCTGTCGCCACCACCTCCGGCCTCGTGCTTGTAGCCAACCCTGGCAAGCCGGGCAGTCCTTGGCTTCCCACCAGTGTGGTGCTTCCGGAATGCCGATTCGTCTTTCTCGCGGCAGCGCCGCTCGCATCGTCGCCATCAACGCTGGCATTGCCCCTGGTTGACGACATGGCCGCCCTGGCTGTCTTGCCGTCGAATGCAAAGGTCATCATCATTGCGCTCACCTCCCAGGCTGCAACAACACCGCCATACACCATCCTGCAGTTCCCATTCCAGCTCGCCCACCAAGTTACCGCCATTGGCATGGGTGAGTTTGATCGCTCACCGGCCGCGCACCTCCTCGATGTCTTTGCACTTGCGAACGAGGCTGTCCTTGTCTACACAGCGCTCGGCAACGGAACGTTTGATCCCAGCCCGCGTCTCATTCAGCTGAGCGTGGGTGGCTTTCCAGCTTCGCCACGCGTCTTTGACCCAGATGGCAACGGCTACGACGACCTGCTGTTCTTTTCAGGCGGAGACGCTGTATTCCTCTTCCAGCGGCCATCGCCGTGGGACGGCGATCCGTTTCGGGTGACCACTCGCCATGTCGAAGGATCGTCTGGCAGCTGCGGCGGTACACCGCGACAGCTCTCATGCCTCGCTGCCACGCTTGCGCGAGGCTCTCGATGCGTGCCCGACGTTGTCGTCGTCTCGTCGCTGCTCGACACCTGCCGGTTTTCCGCCCACTGGTCCCTGACCAAATCGGCATCGGTGATCGGGACCAGCCGCACTGGCTCTGGCATAGACTGTGGCGCGGCGGCCACATCCGCTGGTGGTGTACTCTTTGCCATCACATCTGCTGTTCGCCTCGAGTTGACTAACCTCACTCTTGCCCGTGCCACCTTTTCATCGGCTACGCTCTCGGGCTCGTCGCCTATTTGGCTCGACGGGTGGGCAGTCCTTGCGCTCACCTCGGTCACCGTTGCTGACTTTGACAACACGGGCTCTCTTCCGCACAGCAGCATTCTTGTGGCCCCCGGCTCGGGCGGAGTTGCCTCGCTCGCAGGCGGCTCCCTATTTACTGCCACGGACTCGATCATTCGCGGATGCACCGCCGGCGCCAGCGGCGGGGTCGCATACATCAACGGCCGCCACGCCTCGCCTAGCTCTCGCCTCACCTTTGTCCGGACCTCGATCGCGTCATGCTCGGCCCGCAACGGCGGCGTGGTCTTTGTCGAAAAGGCCGGTTATGTTACCTTTACTGACTCGCAGCTCATCGCGAACTTCGCCACCGACAACGGCGGCGTGGCTTTTGTCAGGAACTTGGGAGCCGTGGCCGCAAGTAACTCGCTCTTTGCGCAGGGCCATGCCGACATCGGCGGTGTCTTCTTTGTCACCGGAAGCACCGTCGCCGCCCGCGGAAACATCTTTACAGAAAACTACGCCCGGATCGGTGGCGTTGCTGCTGTCGCCAACACCTTCTTTGCCGTCGGCGCATTGTATCACAGCCTCGAGGCTTCGTTGCCCATGGTCGAGTATGCCTCATCCGGCTTTCTCTCGCTCTCGAACAGCGAGTTCACCTACAATCGCGCCGACTACGGCGGCCTGCTCTTTAGCTGCGGATGCATATTCAATGTTGGGACCGGCTTTGCTGGCGCCTTCAACAATGCTAACATCGCCGGCGGCGTCGTCTACGCCTGCCCGCGGGCTGGCGGTAAGCCGCTCTCGGGAGCCTTTGTGCTCCACGGCTCGGATGTACAAGCCCTTGCTGCTATGACGGCCGCCAGCATGTATGGGTCTGTCCTTGCTACCCGGCCCATCAGCATCGCGTGGGCCGCCCCACTCCCCGACATCAACGGCATTGCGCTTCCGTCGGGTTTTCCACTCCCGTCCGGTTTTGCCGTCGTCCTCACCGACGCCGCCAACAACTCGGTCATCGACGTCAACATTGTGCTCTCACTCCAAGTCCCACACCCTTACATCGCGTACGGTGGCAGCGCCGACGTGATCGTCTCACAAAGCCCGACCCAGTTTGTCGACGTCGGCGTAGCAGTCAAGTCTACCACCAAGCTCGCCTCCTCGGTCCGGATCAGAGCACAGACGGCGCTGAGCGACGGTGGCGTGCTAGAGACACCACCGGTCACACTTTTTGTCGACAGATGCTACGCAAGCTCGGCACCAGTCAAGCACCAAGATGGCGCGCTGGTCTGTGGCTGCCCTCCCAACTCGGCGCTCGTGGCAGATGTGCACGGTACTTTTGCGGGTGCGAGCCCGGGTACTGGGCTCGCTCATCGCCGGCCACATTCTGCCTCGCCTGTCCCCATGGTGCAGAGTGCGAGGGAGAGCTCCATCTGCCGCGCGCACGCGAAGGCTTTGCGCCAACGAGCGACCCAGGCTACTTTGAAGAGTGTCCGACCGAGGATGCGTGCCTCGGTGATGGCCGGTGCGCAAACGGCGCGCGCGGTCGCCTCTGCTCCGAGTGCAGCGCCGGCTGGTTTGCCTCTGGTCCCGACCGCGAGTGCGTGCGATGCAAGCTTTCGGCGAGCGGATCGGCGGGTGTGTTTGCTGTCATTGCAAGCCTGGTTGTTGTGCTTGTTGTCGGCTACATTGCTATCCGCCGTGACTCGGTGCGACCGCTCTCGTTGCTCATGGGCTCGACCCAGCTGCCAGAGCAGTCGCTTTGGCGGCGGCTGCGGGTCCACACCGGGCGGATTCAGGCTGTGGCAGCCTCGCTTGCGGTTGAAGCCGGCGTGGTCGTGCTTCTTGCCGTGTTTGGCCTCGCCGAGGCGTGGGAAGTGGCTGCGCTTGCCATCGGCCTCGTCGCGCTCACAGTTTATGCGGTGGCCGACAAGAGCTCGCGGGCGCCGCGCGCCGAAGCCGTCCTCAAAACCACGGTCGTGTATCTCCAGATTCTTGGCGCGGTGCTGGCGTCGTCAGAGCAGACACTCGAGTCGTCGACCGCGCTTAAGACGCTACATGCCATGCTTGAGCGGGCATCGCTGACCGTCACGGGTCTCGGCTGCCTCAACCTGGGTCCGACGGGCGAGTTCTGGGCCTTTGTGGCGCTTCCAGGCCTGCCGACGGCAATCGCCTGCGCGTTTGCTTTGTTCTCGCACCGAGTACGCCGCGAGCGTGCGCTCCGTGCCGCCGGCACCATCGCCTATCTTTTTGTCTTTTCGCTGGTGCAGACCGCGCTTGCGCAGCTCTCGTGCGTGCCGGACCCAGCGCCAGGTGCGCGTAGGGCCTACCTTGACAGCGCGCCGTGGATCGAGTGCTGGAGCACCGCCCACACCAAGCTGGTACTGAGTGCAGCTGTAGTCCTAGTTCTGGTGGTTGCTGGGTTGGCTGCTATTGTTCGCGTCGCGCTCGCGCATCATGGCGGTGCAAGTCCAAGCGAGGCAGCTCCGCTGCTTGATTGCAGCGGCTCGTCGGATGGAGACGATGAGCACCCGCTCGCCTTCCTCTGGGAATCATACCGCGCCGACGTGTGGTGGTATGAGGGCGTGGTACTTGTTCGGCGGGTGGTCATCGCAGCCGCCGTTGCCCTCATTCCTCGCGGCTCGGTCTTTGTCAGCGGCATCGTCGCAGCTGTCATCGCCATCGGACTCGCTCTTCAGCTCCACCTTGCCCCGCTCAGCGACCGTGTTGCGCACCAGATGGAAGTGGGCGCACAGGCCGCCATCATGATGGTCCTCCGCCTTGTCTCGATGATGGAAGCGGCAAACGCCGACCGCACCGTCCACCTTCTCTCCTGGCTGGTCATCTGCATCACTCTTGCCGTCGTCGCATGCGGAACATGCCTTGTCCTCGGCTCGCTGTGACCACCCGCGCCAAGATCGTTCGCGCACGTCATCACACGCCTCAAAGTGAACAGAACAAGCACGGTACTCGAGTACCCCCCCCCCCCCCCCCCCCCCCACCACTTATTGGCATATACTCACTGCTCAGCGTGCGGTGCGGACAGACACGGGCGAGGTTCTCGAAAGAGTGCAACATCTGCACCGAGCCGTACACGGTGTTCCGATGGAGGCCAGGAGGAACGGCTCGGTTCAAGTCGATATATATCTATATCTCTATCTATATCTATATGTATATATCTATATATATGTATATGTGTATGTATATCTATGTGTATATATGTGTATATATATATATATCTATATATATATATAAAATATAAAAAAAATATATCTCTATGTATATGTATGTGTCTATGTATGTCCTGTTTATATATGGGTATATATGTATATGTGTATATATATAGTATATATA
>NW_013657672.1:565008-574899 GCF_000142905.1 Thecamonas trahens ATCC 50062 | reverse complement strand
CCCCCCTCCCCTCCCATCCTCTACGGCTACCACATATCCGTTGATCGGTGTGGTGTGGCCTCGCACCGGCCAACATGCCAACCTGCCAAATGGCGCCAAGTGACTTCCCCTGGCCGACACGGCCGACACGACCATCGCGCCACAACACCCAACTCGACTTTGCTCCATACAGAGGGAAACGGGGCGGGAGAGCAACCTTGGGGGGGGGAGGAGAGGACCAAGGGATCAACCCAACGTGTGTGGTTTTTGTCTGCGTCCGTCTCCGTGTCTGTGCCTGTGTCTGGCTGCGCCCGTGGCGTGTATGATGTATGGTCGTGCGTCTCGGCGACAGAGACGGAAGAATCGAAGTGACATGGATGCGAGCGTGGCTAAAGCGAATGCGGCGCAACTGAGACGTCGTCGACTGCTTCAGCTGGATACAGAGATCCGCAACTCACTGCAACGGAATCATCTCTCGCTACTTGTGGCTCGCTTTCAAGCTGCCGATGCTGACAAGTCCAACGGGCTGGACATTGATGAGTTTGTGGCTGCCTTTACGGACGTACTCGGTCCGGGTCTTGGGCACAGTGGGAGGGGCGGCAATCTGGGTGGCGACCGAGGTCATCACCTCCATCAAGGGCAGAGTAAGGCAACCGCTGCCGCGTACGCACGAGATCTCTTCCATCGCATCGACGCCAATCTGGACGGCGTCATCTCGCTGGCAGAGTTTGTCGAGTTCTCGCTGTATCAGACCCGTGGCCAGATGTGGAACCCCAGCGCAGACAACGCTGAGGGGAAGAGGAGCAGGGCCAGCCCTCGTGCAGAAGCGCTCTCGTCGCTTCGTGCTCCGCAGTCTTCGGTTGTGCGTGGAACGGTGGCCCACATTGCACCAACTCGCCGGACCGTCAAACGCAGGGTCCGTCGTCGCAAGCTCTCCGATGAGGCCGAGCGGGCCATTGCTGCCACACGCGCCTCGCGTGCCAAGCGACACCGTGCTAGGAAGCAGAAGCTCTTGACCACTGTGTCCAAGGTGTACGCCCCGGGCGCGGTGTCGTCGTCGGGCTCGGGCAGCGACATTGATGTCGTCGATGCCGCCAACAAGCGCATCGCCCGCCTCCTGTTTGGTCGATCAGCCTTGGACCCGGGCTCATGCTCAGACTCGAGATCCGGGTCAGCCAGCGCCGAATCGTACGTCTACTCGTACTCGTACTCGTCTGACGACGATGGCGGCGGCGGCGGCGGCGGCAGTGATGGTGGCAATGAGATGCGAGCAGGCCCACCTGATCCGCTCGACGATGATGCCCTAGTCGAGCTCTTTGCTGACCTTGCCTCGGTCGAGTTTGAGTGCACCTCCAAGTCCGCACCAGGCACGACGCAGAGGTCAACACCGCACCGGGCGCCGATAGTTGCCATCGAGTACCTCACTGACTTTAACGAGGTCCTCACCATCGGCCGCGACGGCATCATGGTGGTGTGGGCATACCCGGACGCCGGGCGGTCGCGGCGGGTCTCTTGCGTTGTGCGGCACAAGGTCGGCCGCATCCACTGGACGCCCGCCATGGGCTCGGTGAATGCCGGTGATGAACTGGCCAAGCTGGCGCGCGAGCGAGCACGGGCAGTCCATGGCTTTGACGCTCATGCTCTCTCGTCCAAGCCGCGGGCGCAGGCTTGGATCAACGATGTGGTCATGATGCCTGATCTCGGGCTGATGGCGCTTGCCTCGGACGATTTTCGCGTCTACTTTTACCGCATCATTGGCGTCCATTCCGTCACTGACATTGTTCTTGCTTACAAGATCAACATTGGCGGGTGGCGCGGCGGCGTCGATGATCCCATGTCGGTCATGGAGCATGTGCCGCTCGCGCTTGCCTACTCGCGAGTCGACGACGACGCGCGGGTCCTTCTCATCGCCGACTCGGGTGGCTGGCTCTCGGGCTACACATTTTCTCGCCATGAGTACAAAGCCTCGACCAAGGGTCTTGCCCACGTCCTCAACTCGCACAACATTGTCGCCAAGCGGGTGTCGACTACCCGCACTCGGGTTGCCATGCTCCCGGCATACCTCAAGGGCCATGAGAGTGCCTGCGCCGGGCCGATGCCGTTTGACAACTGGGTGCGCAAGCTCGCCTACTTTCCGGAGCTCCGCGTCTTTGCTGCCTGTTACGAGGTCTCGCACCATGCGCTGGTCGTCGGTACACTGGAGACCGGCGAGCGGACCGCGCTCGACGAGGGCCCGGCACTCCGGGTCTGGCGCTGCCCGCCCCACGGCATCACTACCTTTGCTGCGTGCTCCACTATTGACGCCCACTACATTGCCACCGGCGGGCGTGGCGGCATGATTCGGCTGTGGAAGCCGACTGTCGTCGCCGATCCGTACGCCGTCTTTGATGCCCACACCGCCCCGATTGTCTCGCTGCAAGTCGCTGACATGCCGCACCGTCTCTTCTCCGCCGCCCGCAACGGCCATGTCAAGCTTTGGGACATTCGCGCTCGAGTCTGCCTTTTCACTGTCCACGATCCGCTCCTTGCCGCACCGGCGCCGGCTCTCTCGGCCATGCGGTACGAGCCGCGCCGCGAGAACCTCTTTCTCGCCTCGGCGCTACTCACCAGCTGGCGCAACACAACGCCACGAGCGGCGGTGTCGGGCGCGGCACGCGCCCGTGCGGCCGGCATTGACCCCGCCTCACGCCGCAAGCTCCCGCCACCGCGCATTCCACCGACGCACCCGGACGGGACACTGGCCGGTGTGGTCTACGAGCCGTTCTTTGGCCGCGCCGTGAGCGTGGCGGCGTCAGGCCTGGTCTCGGTGTGGGACCTCGCGTCCGGCCGCCTTGTCTCCCAGTTTCACGTCGGCGCTGCCGACCACTGGGCCGAGCCCGAGCCACACATCTCGACGGTGGCGCTTGCTGGGCGACGGCTGTTGACGGCGACCCGATCGGGCGTTGTCCACGTGTGGAACTACGTCAACGGCCAGTGGCTCAAGACGCTGCGCAAGCATGACAACGTCGAGCTCACTGCCCTCGTCCACATGCACATCCCTCAGGCGGTGATGGCCGGCAGCCGGCGTCCGTCGCGCAGAGCCGGCGGCTCTGGCATTGTTGCAGACACCGCATCCGGTGCCTCACCCGACGACAAGCTTTACATTGTCGGGACGGGCTGGAATCGGCGGATCGAAGTGTGGAAGGATGCCGCGATCTCGGTGTGCAACTTGGTCTGGGCGGAGATGCCGCCTTCGGCCGGTGCCGCATCGGCGGAGGCCAAGCGCAAAGCCGACCAGGTTGCTGCGCTTGAGGCCTTTTTCGTGGCCGACCGCCACATCAAGCTCCCCGCCCCGCCAGATACAAGTCGCTCGCGGCCGTCTCCGCGGGCTGGTCGTCTCGTGACCACCAGCTTGGGCGGGCAAGCCGTGCCGCCGTCCGACAGCCATTCTGACGACGTCCTTGCGCTCGACGTCTGCCTCCCCAACCTCATCGCCACGGGTGCGTACGACGGGTACATCATGGTTTGGCACGTCCACTCCCACCAGCTCCTGGCGCGGATCCGCGCTCCGGAACACGATGCGGCGGCGGCGGCTGTGGAGAACTCGCCCGATCCGACCGCCATGTGCGAGCTGATGGAGTCCATGGCGCAGCACGCGCTCTCTTTTGTCCGCCCACCGAGCAAGTACTCGCGCGTCCTCGCAGGTGCCATGCTTGCGTCTGGCGGCGCCGACGGAGTGCTAAGGATTTGGCAGTTTGATGCCTCGCGCCGGGCCGAGGTCGTCGCCGCAGAGCCGTCGCCGGTGCCTGGCCAGTGCATCAAGACCATCACCCGGGCCGGGCCGTCGGCAAGCCTCTTGCTCGTCGGCGACACCCTCGGCCGTGTTCGGGTGTACGGCCTGCGGGTCCGCCGCGCCGCAACAGGCCTGTTGCTGCACGACAGCTGCCAAGCGAGCACGGCCAGCATCGAAGACCTCGTCTACGTCGCGTCTGAGGAGCATCCCACTCACACAACCGCGGTACTCGTCGGCTCAAGCGACGGGCGGGTTGGCGTTTTCCAGCTCCGCAAGGCCGTCTTTGGTCCGCAGCGGAGCAAACCAAGCTACGTCCTCGAACGCATCGGGGTGTTTGGTCAGACCACCATGTGGGGCTGTGACAACTCGGCGGCTTTGACAACGGCCTCGCTCTTCTCGTCGTCTACGCTGCAGCACCACGGGCGGACGCTGCGGTACCGCGACCACGCCGAGATGGATGTGGAGCGACTGGCAAAGATGCCCAACGTCATCCTGCGCGCCCAGCGCGAGTACGAGGCCTCGCTCCGTCTGGCGCACGGCCTCGACGCCGAAGCTCCTTTGCCGGACCACTTGCTTGCCCGAGGCTCGGTTGTTGCGCGTGCCTACGCGCGGCGTGAAGGCGACGGCAAGTCGGCGCTGGCCATGAGCGCCCTCGGCGCTGGAGTCGTTGCCGCCGCGCCGGACACCAACCACCTGCTGGCGGCGACGCACACGTCCAAGTGGAAAAGGCGAAAGCGCGGAACCGCCATCGCGCCCGAAGAGCAGCTCTTTCAGCTCATGCCTGTCGACGGCGACTTTGATGGTAGCAGCTCGTCCAGCGGCGAGAGCGAGGCCGTCGCTCCTGACCATGGCTGCCGCGTCGCTGGCCATGACGGCGCTCGTGGGAGCGGACACAGCGACGAGAACACGCTCGGGTTTACCTGGATCGAGGAGGGCAAGTCCGACAAGGCGATCCGGGCCGAAAAGGCCGCCATGTACCGGGTGCTTGACGACGCCGAGATCCGCAGCAGCACACGAGTCCTCAAGTGCACGCTCAAGTTTGGCGAGTTGCCGCGGGCGTCGTCGTCGAGCAACGTCGACTCGCCGCTGTTTGTGGAGACCGATGCGCGGGCGCTGTCGAACCCGCAACTCGACCTGGTGGGCATCGAGGCGAGCGCCGCCGAGGTAGCAGCGACCCGGCGGCGGGCGATGGTGGCGGCGCGGGCGGCCGCGGCGGCGATTGATCCGTACCAAGTCGCACTGGCCTCGTCGGAGGAGACCAAGGCCGCCTTTGCCTTTGCCCCGCCCTCGTCGCTCGCCACCGGACACACCTCATCGATCCGGCCGCGATACACCTGTGTGCTTCACGACGAATACCAAGGCATCCATCCAGCGCACGACGTGGTGTACGGCGGCGAGGTGGACGACGCTGGCGCCGACGCTGGATCATATGTGTGGGGCGCAGGACAGCATTCGCCTAAAAGTGTCCTTCTCCTGGCCGGTGGCCTCGTTGATCGAGTCGCGGGTGTAGACCCAGACCGAATGGAGATGATCCTTCTCGATAGTCACAACCGGGTCCCAGTTGGGCATCTTGAACCGGCAGGCAATGACCTGGGCGTTGTCGGCAAGTTCGGCCTTGAGCTTGGACTCCATCTGGGCCAGCATCTCGGCAACGCCAAAGACGACGATGGCGTCAAAGCCAGAGAGGTCGGTCTTCCACAGATCAGCCTTGCGGAACGTCGTCTGCGCCCACACGCCCTCGCGCCACGCTCGCCACCGCGAGTACAGCACCAGCCAGTAGTTGATCTCGTACCCGGTCGCCATCGCCCCACGCTTGGCAGCCGCAATGACCACCCGCCCGTCGCCCGAACCCAGATCAACCACCCGCGCGCCCTTGTCCAGCCGCGGGATCTGATCCAGCACCATCCGAACCTGTGTCGGAGCTGCTGGCACATACGGAATAGTAAACTTGCGAAAGACCGGCGTGAGAAACGGCGCGGCGAGCGCAGCCATAACCCCAGTCACCGCAGCACACCCGAGCAGAACCTTGCCGGTCTTCCCCAGACCCCATCCAGCGCCGGACTCGCCACCGATTTCATCATCGACCTGTCTCATACCTTGCCCATGCCCACCCTGCCCGCTGTCTGCAGCTATCGCGCTTGCGCTATCGCCCAGCTCGACAGTGGCTCTCTCGATCGCGCCCGCAGTGGCCGAGCCGTGGCCGTCTGCGGATCCCGCGGCGTCGACCGAGTTGAGCACGCCCCCACAACAGGAGGGGAGGGCATGACTTCAGAGACGGATGCCGCCACAAGGTGACGGGTAGAGGGAGTGGAAATGGGCCGGGGGGCGTCGGCATCCAGGTGGTGGTGAACATGGTGGCAGAGTCGTGGCGAGACAAGTGGCCGTCGCCGTCACCGTGGCCGTGGCAGTCGCCGTCGCCGTCGCAATGGCTGTGGCCGTCTGCCAAACAAGCGGATGACGAGCGGCTGTCTCTGTTTGCTTTGAGAAGGGCTACGGTCCGAGAACACAGAACCCGTCGATGGGCGACTCGCTGATGAGCTTGGCCTTGGGCTCATCGGGATCGAGCAGGTCACAGCCAGTGATGAGGAGCTCGGCGAGGGCAGGGTGGCCGGCGAGGGCGAGCAGACCATCGCCGGTGATGGCGGTCCGCGAGAGATCGAGCGTGCGCAGTGCAGTGCAGCTGCGAGCGAGATCAGCTAGCGGCGTGTCAGTGACAAAGCAGTCAGCGAGCCGGAGCCGCTCAAGCAGGTGGCAGGATCCGGCGACGGCATCGACAACCTCGTCGGTGAGCGCCGGACACTTGGAGACATCGAGCTCGACGAGGCCCGGCGACGCCGCGACAAGCGCCACGACCGCGTCGTCGGTCGCAGCAGTGCACCCGACAATGGTCAGCGACCTCAGTTTGCTCACTTCGCGGGCAAGCGCGGCGAGGCCCTCGGGCCCGATCTGGCACTCGGCTATCGAGACCGAGGCCAGGTCTGGGCAGCCGGCGGCCACCGCGGCGAGGCCGGCGTCGGTCGCGCCTTCGCACCTCTGGACGTCCAGATGCTGTAGCCGCGGCGCCGCCGAGCCTAACGCACATAGCGTCGCGTCGCCGACCCGCGTGCAGCCCGGGATGTGGAGCGAGGTCAGCTTGGGGCTGGCACGGACGAGCGCGGAAAGGCCGTCGTCGGTCACTCCCGGGCACCATCGGAGCGAGAGCTGCGCCAGCGCCTTGGTCTTGCCGGCCAACGAGGCCAGGCCGGCATCGGTCAGATGGCGCAGGCCAGAGAGATCTAGCGCCGTCAGTCGAGGGCAGTCAGCCGCCAGCGCTGCAGGGGTGGCGTCGGTGAGGCGGACGCAGCCGTCGAGGACCAGCTCGCCCAAACGCGGCGTGTACGACTTGAGCGCGGTGGCGACAGCATCGGATATCTTACGGCAACCGTGGAGATCGAGCTTGGTGAGTGACCCGGCGGCGCGAATGACGTTGCATACGCTCTCGTCCGACACGCTCGCGCAGCCACGGAGAACAAGGCGACGGAGACGGACAGCGCCGCGAGCAGCGAGCGCCGAGAGGCCAGAGTCTGTGATGTTGCGGCATGCGGTAAGATCAAGAGCCGTGAGGTTGGGAAAGGCGTCAACAACGTCAATGAGGCCCGCATCGGTGATCTTGGTGCAGCCAGCGAGCGAGAGTGATGTCAGCTTGTCCGGCTTTGGCTCCCAGCTGACCAGCGAGGAGATGCCCTTGTCGGTGACCCGCGATGCCCAAGCGATGGAGAGCTCAGAGAGGACAGGAAGCGGTGCACGAGCAAGGAGATTAAGACCGACATCAGAGACCTTGCTCCCTTCGACATGCAGAGAGTGAAGCTTCCAGAACGTGCTTCCATCGCCTTCCATCGCCGCCTCACGTGCCAGACGAGCAACCGTTGCAAGTGACGTGTCCGTCACCGCCAGCGTGTTCACCAGCGCCACCTTGTCCGGATACTTTCCCAACAATCCCGCCACATCATCATCAGACACTTGTCGCCCACGAAGCGAAGCCACTGGTCTCTCAGCTGCCATCCCTGTGCTCTCCCGCCTGGTCGTGGGCCAGAGAGGAGTGCAAAGATGGGTAGATGGCGACAATTTGAGTGGAGTCTTGGTAAGGGAGGGGGGGTGGAAGAGGGCTAGGTGTCAATATTTCTTTTTTTTACGGGGGGGGGTGGGGGGTGGGGGAGGGGGGGGGGGACTTGAGCTGGGACGCCGGTTTGGACTCGCTGCTGGCGTGGGCAGAAGAGTGAACATTGTGAGAGGAGCACGTTCTCGTTGGAGGAGCGGTAGGCGTTGGCTTGTTCAGCTGGCATTGAGCTAGAGGGAGGAGAGTGAGTTGCTGCTTGGGTATGAGGAATGGTACGGTGGCAACATAAATATTTTTCATCACCCCACCCCCCCCACCCCCCATCACCTCCCTCCTCGGCTCGGTTCCCGCGCCAACCCGCGCCTCCTCCCCAACCCCGCCAGCAGGAGGGAGCAAGAAGCCACCAGGTTTATACACGCCACCTCTCTCGCACGTCGACCATGGCAGACGACGGCGTAGGCGGGGTACGTCCACTCTCCCACCCCTCATATGCACCTGGCTCCCCCCCCCCCCCCCCCCCCCTTAGCCTTCTCCTTACCACCTTCGGCCTCCCCCGGCACACTCCCCCCCGCCGGGCGAGACAGGCCAAACACTGCAGCCGATGACGACATGAATGAAAGGCGGTGTGCTCTCAGTCAAGCCGATTGGGTTGCTGGATGGAGTGCACGAGATGGAGTGCAGGTGATGGATGGATGGCATGGTGGCGGCAGGGCGTGGAGGGTGTGCGACTCACATGGCAAATGCGGGCGGACAGGACGATGCGTATGTGCGTATGGACCGGCTGCTGGACAAGCTGCATGCGCTCGAGTACTATCCGCGGTTTGCAGTGCCGCGATCGCGTGGGCTGGTGCCGAGGCTGTACTTTACGGCCAAAGCTGGGACAGCGGGCGAGCAGTTCTCGTACTTTGCCGCCCTTGCAGCGTGGCTGGCCGGCGAGGCAGGCGGCTCGATGAACGAGCCGGACGAGTTTGCCGATCCCAACGTGGTGGCGTCCAACGTGGTCGTTGCTGCGGGAAATCTGGGCGTCAAGGTCTCGGTGGCGCCTGGCAAGTTGCTAGCCGGCCACGGTAAGGGCGTGCTGGAAGTGCTGGAGGGCCTGGCCGACGCAGCGCTCAAGGCGCGCGGCTTTGACTATATTGCGCCGCACTTTCCAGCCGAGGACGCGGCCGAGGAAGCCGAGGTTGCCGACGACATGGAAGTTGTGGCCGACGACGCGCTCCTCGACGACGTCTCGGCCGAGTCGGACGACGAGGTCGGGTACCTGGAGGGCCGACTCGGCGGGGCCGCCGGCGTGGCGACAACCGACGCCAGCGCGGCTGCGCAGGCCCAAGCCGAGGCCGACGCTGCAGCGTGGAAGCAAGAAGTCAACCGGCTTGGCCCGCGGCTCAAGCTTGTGGTCGCCGCCGAGTCGAACGAGTGGCGCTCGCACCTCGACGCTATGCGGAGCAACCGGGCCAAGGTCGGCAAGATCACCGAGTCGACGTGCGGCTCGCTGACCCGGTTGGCGGCAGACATCAACGCCCTACTGGAGAAGATTGCCTCGCGCGAGCAGTACATCAACTCGCAGCTCGAGGACCTGCTCGCAGAGTATGCGCAGGTCTCGGCGACCGAGTCGGAGACGGCCGACCGCTACAAGCACGCCTCCGAGGAGGTGGCCAACCTCACTGCCCAGCTCCGCGACCTCACCCACGAACTCGACGAGCTTCGCTCGCGCATGGACTCGCGGACCGGCTCGATGGCCGATGCCTCGCCCATCGTCACCATCAAGGAGACTCTAGCCGGCCTCCAGGCCGAGATCAAGGAGATGGAGGTTCGTATCGGCGTCGTCCAGGCCCTTCTCCTCCAACACCAGCTCAAGGCACGCTCCGAGAACGCAATTCTTCGCTCTGACCAGAACCGACGGACGTAGCGGCCGTATCAGCAGCAAACATATACCCACCGCACCGCACGCAGCTGGCCGTGACAACCCGCCGCACCGCACGCAGCTGGCCGTGACAACCCGCCGCACCGACAGCACCGACCGCCACCTCACCCCCCCCCCCCC
>NW_013657672.1:563856-564908 GCF_000142905.1 Thecamonas trahens ATCC 50062 | reverse complement strand
GCGAGAGCTGCGCCAGCGCCTTGGTCTTGCCGGCCAACGAGGCCAGGCCGGCATCGGTCAGATGGCGCAGGCCAGAGAGATCTAGCGCCGTCAGTCGAGGGCAGTCAGCCGCCAGCGCTGCAGGGGTGGCGTCGGTGAGGCGGACGCAGCCGTCGAGGACCAGCTCGCCCAAACGCGGCGTGTACGACTTGAGCGCGGTGGCGACAGCATCGGATATCTTACGGCAACCGTGGAGATCGAGCTTGGTGAGTGACCCGGCGGCGCGAATGACGTTGCATACGCTCTCGTCCGACACGCTCGCGCAGCCACGGAGAACAAGGCGACGGAGACGGACAGCGCCGCGAGCAGCGAGCGCCGAGAGGCCAGAGTCTGTGATGTTGCGGCATGCGGTAAGATCAAGAGCCGTGAGGTTGGGAAAGGCGTCAACAACGTCAATGAGGCCCGCATCGGTGATCTTGGTGCAGCCAGCGAGCGAGAGTGATGTCAGCTTGTCCGGCTTTGGCTCCCAGCTGACCAGCGAGGAGATGCCCTTGTCGGTAACCCGCGATGCCCAAGCGATGGAGAGCTCAGAGAGGACAGGAAGCGGTGCACGAGCAAGGAATAGGCGATAGAATTCTTTAATTGCCGCCGAGCCTAACGCACATAGCGTCGCGTCGCCAACCCGCGTGCAGCCCGGGATGTGGAGCGAGGTCAGCTTGGGGCTGGCACGGACGAGCGCGGAAAGGCCGTCGTCAGTCACTCCCGCGCACCATCGGAGCGAGAGCTGCGCCAGCGCCTTGGTCTTGCCGGCCAACGAGGCCAGGCCAGCATCGGTCAGATGGCGCAGGCCAGAGAGATCTAGCGCCGTCAGTCGAGGGCAGCCAGCCGCTAGCGCTGCAGGGGTGGCGTCGGTGAGGCGGACGCAGCCGTCGAGGACCAGCTCGCCCAACCGCGGCGTGTACGACTTGAGCGCGGTGGCGACAGCATCGGATATCTTACGGCAACCGTGGAGATCGAGCTTGGTGAGTGACCCGGCGGCGCGAATGACGTTGCATACGCCCTCGTCCGACACG
>NW_013657672.1:562436-563558 GCF_000142905.1 Thecamonas trahens ATCC 50062 | reverse complement strand
GCTCTGGACGTCCAGATGCTGTAGCCGCGGCGCCGCCGAGCCTAACGCACATAGCGTCGCGTCGCCAACCCGCGTGCAGCCCGGGATGTGGAGCGAGGTCAGCTTGGGGCTGGCACGGACGAGCGCGGAAAGGCCGTCGTCAGTCACTCCCGGGCACCATCGGAGCGAGAGCTGCGCCAGCGCCTTGGTCTTGCCGGCCAACGAGGCCAGGCCGGCATCGGTCAGATGGCGCAGGCCAGAGAGATCTAGCGCCGTCAGTCGAGGGCAGCCAGCCGCTAGCGCTGCAGGGGTGGCGTCGGTGAGGCGGACGCAGCCGTCGAGGACCAGCTCGCCCAACCGCGGCGTGTACGACTTGAGCGCGGTGGCGACAGCATCGGATATCTTACGGCAACCGTGGAGATCGAGCTTGGTGAGTGACCCGGCGGCGCGAATGACGTTGCATACGCCCTCGTCCGACACGCTCGCGCAGCCACGGAGAACAAGGCGACGGAGACGGACAGCGCCGCGAGCAGCGAGCGCCGAGAGGCCAGAGTCTGTGATGTTGCGGCATGCGGTAAGATCAAGAGCCGTGAGGTTGGGAAAGGCGTCAACAACGTCAATGAGGCCCGCATCGGTGATCTTGGTGCAGCCAGCGAGCGAGAGTGATGTCAGCTTGTCCGGCTTTGGCTCCCAGCTGACCAGCGAGGAGATGCCCTTGTCGGTGACCCGCGATGCCCAAGCGATGGAGAGCTCAGAGAGGACAGGAAGCGGTGCACGAGCAAGGAGATTAAGACCGACATCAGAGACCTTGCTCCCTTCGACATGCAGAGAGTGAAGCTTCCAGAACGTGCTTCCATCGCCTTCCATCGCCGCCTCACGTGCCAGACGAGCAACCGTTGCAAGTGACGTGTCCGTCACCGCCAGCGTGTTCACCAGCGCCACCTTGTCCGGATACTTTCCCAACAATCCCGCCACATCATCATCAGACACTTGTCGCCCACGAAGCGAAGCCACTGGTCTCTCAGCTGCCATCCCTGTGCTCTCCCGCCTGGTCGTGGGCCAGAGAGGAGTGCAAAGATGGGTAGATGGTAGCAATTTGAGTGGAGTCTTGGTAAGGGAGGGGGGGTGGAAGAGGGCTAGGTG
>NW_013657672.1:547783-559478 GCF_000142905.1 Thecamonas trahens ATCC 50062 | reverse complement strand
TGGCGCCGCTACTGGCGCAAAAGTCGAAAAAGGTGGAACGGCATCAGCGGACGTATGCTCTGTATGAAGCTGTGACGGAGACCATTCTCTCGGAACATGCTTCTCGCTCGCCTTCTACCTACTTTTCAGCTACCATGGTCTTTCTGGATGCTCTGGCGGCAAAGGCCTCGCCCGAGCCCATGTCCGTCTATGGTGCTCTGCGCATTCTCTCTCTCATTCTGGCTCATGTTCCTCAGCAACTGCTGGCAAAGCGAGCTGACGACTCGCTCAAGCTCATCGGCGCCATGATGGCCATGCCGGCGGTCGCAAAGGATGTTGCCTTTCTCCGCGCGGGCATCACTTGCCTCGCCGCCATCCTCGAGTCGGTCCCGCGATCGGCTTACCGCGCGCCCAACTCGGTCGCCTCCTCGGCTCTTGACGGCCTCATCTCGCTTGTTCTTCACGAAAAGCCCAAGGTCCGCAAGCAGGCTGCCGAGGGCGTCCGCCTCGTCCTCGGCATCGCCAAGAACTCGCGCGTGAGCGAGAAGACCGCCAAGTTTGCCCGCAAGGCCGTCGCCTCCTTTGCCCTTGCCACCTTTGCCGCCTCGGATGAGTCCGGCATCGACAAGGGCGCCGCCGCCAAGATTGTGAGCCAGCAGCTCCATGCCCTCGGTTTCCTCCGCACCGTCATCCACGCCATCGAGGGCAAGAGCTTGTTCAAGGTCCTCTCTGCCCTCTTCTCGCGCCTGGCCGGCGCCGCTAAGGCCCGTTCAGCCGGCTCCTCCGCCGTCTACTCGGCGGCCCAACTCGCCCACCTCCGCCTCCACCTCGTCCGCCTCCTCGTCGGCCTCACCTCGCACATTGACGCCTTTGGCGCCGCCTTTGCCGACACTCCCGAGCAGCTCGAGTCGTTTGTCGACTCGCTCACCTCGATCATTCCGCCGCAGGGCAGCGCGACGGCGTCGGCCCTCGCCATGGACGTCGGTGCGTCGGCCAAGGCTGCGTCATCCATTGCCTCCACCACCGGCATCGACGTCGAGGTCGAGATCGCGTACGTGAAGGTCATGCGCAACGCGCTCTTTGTTCTCGGCCTCGTCAACACCGCCGCCGCCGGCGACCGCGTCCCCGCTTTTGTCTCCCGCTGCATCGACCTCCTCTCTCACGACTCGCGCCAGCTCGCTCAGGCCGCCCTCAACGGCCTCCGCCGCGTCCTCGCCTCGGTCGTCGAGCTCGGCCACCTCGGCTCCGGCTCGCTCCAGGCCGTCATCGCCGCCGTCGCCGCCGGCCTCTCCTTCAAGCACAAGAACGTGTGGGGCGCGGTCCTCGCCGCAGCCTCTGCCCTCTTCATCCCGCTCACTCTTGACCGCTCCGAGGCGCCCGGTGCCGACGAGCACAACACCGCTGTCCGCGCCGCATTCGAGGCCGGCATCAGCTCCGGCATCCTCGCTCGCCTCTCCGACATTGCCGCCTCGCCCGACTTTAAGGACACCCGCGCCCTGTACCACTGCGTTGGCGAGGCGCTCCGCGCCTTTGGCCCTGGTCCGGTCTGTGCCGTCGTGCCCATGGCCCTCGTCCCGCCCGAGGACACCGCCGCTAACCCGGCGCCGGCCAACGACTGGATGCTGCTGGTTATGAAGAAGTACGTCGTCCGTGCCAAGCTGCAGTACTTTATGCAGTACATCGAGCCGGCCGCCAACGCCATCCTCGCTCGCTCGCTCTCGGCGCTCAACGACGACGACATGCCCGTCCTCGCCAAGAACCTCTCCATGCGCGCACTCCTGTTGTGGGACCTCTTCCCGGCCTTTTGCCGCTCGCCCGTCGACGTGCCCAAGGTCTGGGACCGCCTTGCCGCCCTCATGGGCCGCACCCTCGAGTCCGAGCCCGAGCTTCGCACCACCGTCTGCGCCGGTCTCCGCCGCCTCATCAGCCACGCCCTCGCCGTTCACGACGGCTCGGCCGCCGCAGCCCGCCCCTCGCCGCCGCCCACCGCCGGGCCCTACGCCGCCGCCCTCGTCACCGCAGACACCCTGCTTACTCCCGCCGGCCGCGTCGCCTCGCTCGAAGCCTCGCTCACCCTCGAGCAGGCTGACGCCATCCTCTCCCTCCTCGTCGACGCCGCGCCCGAGTTCATCGACCTCCTCGTCAAGCTCTTCCTCGACGCCGACCCGTCCGCCCGCGAGTACCTCGGCTCGACCCTCAAAGCCTACGCCCACATCGCCCGTGGGCCCAAGCTCGACAAGCTCTTCCGCAAGCTTGCCAAGGCCCTGCTCAAGTCGTCGACCGATGACTCCATCCCACTCGCTGACAAGCTCGCCCAGCAGCACAACCTCACCGCCCTTGCTGTCGTCCTCGTCGGTGGCCTCTCGGACGACTCGCTCGAGCTGCTGTACAAGGTCATCGAGCCGCAGCTGACACACACCGACACCACTCTGCAAAAGACCTCCTACCGCGTCCTCTCCGCCATGATCACCGCATCGCCGTCGTTCCTCGAGACCAACCTCGCTCGCATCCTTGCCACCCTTCGCTCCGGCACAGAGGCATCGCTCTCGGCCGCGCGCTCGCTTCGCCTCTCGTGCGTCGCCGCCCTCGTCCGCGCCCTCCCGCCCGCCGCCCTCTCGCACGTCGTCTCGCCCGACGACTCGACCCTGCTTGTCGAGCTCATTGTGGCGACCCGCGAGAGCGGCAAGGCTGCTGCCGCCATGGACCTCATGAAGGCCATCGCCACACAGGTTGCCACCGGCGACGCCGACTACGACATGCCCACCCTCGCCGCCCTCGTCCTCATTGGCGTGACGAACCCGGACTCGGAGCTCGTCGCAGGCTCGCTCGGCATCTACACCTACATCATGGTCCGCTTTGGCGACCACCTGCCAGAGGCGTTTGTCATCAAGACCTTCCCCACCGTCATCCAGCTGCTCAAGTCGGACGTGACCGCCGTTGTCCGCGCCGCGCTCCACCACCTCGAGCGTGCCATCAAGATCGTCCCGCCGCCTGTCCTCGGCACCCGTGCTGGAGACATTGCCGAGGCCACCCTCGACTACGCCGGCCACCGCAAGGGCTCCTTCCGCAAGATCATCCGCTCCATCTGGGAGAAGCTCGTCGTGCTCCTCGGCGGCTTTGATGAGCTCAAGGCCCTGGTGCCCAAGAACCACAACAAGTACTTTGCTAACCTCCGCCACGAGCTCAAGGTTCGCGCCCGGAACAAGTCCGCCGACCGCAACGCCAAGCACGCCGCCAAGGGCGGCGACGACGACATTAATGATGTCTACCTCGGCGTCGACTCGGACGACGACGACGACGCCACTGACTCCGCACATGTCCCCGCATCCGACGCCGACGCCGGCTTTGCCGTCCGCGAAGTCGACGACGAGTTTATGGACTTCCTCGACCCGTCCGCCGCCACACACCTCGTCAAGCGCGACGCCGCAGGCAATGTTACCGGCGCCCACTCGTCACGTAACGGCAAGGCCAAGGCCGGCCTCCCGCTCGCCTCGGACGGCCGCATTGTCGTCGCCGAGAATGACGACGATGCCGACGATGAGCACGCCGCCAAGCCATCGCGCAAGCGTCGCTCACGCCACGGATCAGACGACGATGACAATGACAACGGCGGAGGCGTCGCTGCCATGGCTGTCGAGGGCTCGGGCCCGCGCAAGCTGTACAAGCCCAACAAGCGCGCCAAGCGCAACGACGGCGCCGTGGTCCAGTCGGGTGCAAAGTACCGCGCCAAGAAGGCCGGCGGTGACGTCAAGCTCAAGGGTGAGGCCGACCCCTACGCCTACATCAAGCTCAACCGCAAGGATCTCAACAAGCGTCATCGCCGCCAGGCCTCGGGCAAGTACGAGAAGATCGTCTCGGCCGCCCAGGAGGCCGGCAAGCGCGCACAGCGCGTCGCCAAGAAGAAGCATGCCCAGCGCAAGCGCCGCTGACCGGCCCTGCCGCCGTTAAAGACCCCGCATCACACCAGCATCTCGATCGCCACAGCCACAGATGGCAACACGTTGACCACCGCATGCCCCCAGAGGCTCGGCACAAACACCACGTCGCCCGGAAACTGCATACACGTTGTCCGCCACACCTGGCCCTCGTCTTCAAGCCATGCAGCCATCGGACCGTTGTAGAACCCGCCCGACGAGCTAAAGTACCATCGCTTGGCCCCAGCAATGAGCCCGTTCATCGCCGCCCCGTGGTAGTGCGGCTGTGCGCCAGAGCCTGCGGGGCCAAGCGCAAACTGCTCGAGCACTACGTCAAAGTCGCGGAAGAGCTGCGGCCGCTCCAGCCGTGCCGCCGCCAGCATCGCCGGCCGCCGATGCGAGGGAGCGCCGAGAAAGACATACTCTTGGCTGCTCCCGCCATCGTCCATCACCTCGGCAACGTACCTCTTGAGCGTTGTCTTGCGCACGTTCCGCCCGTACCCGCCGCCGTACGGCATGTCCGCCACCTCGATCCGCTCGCGGCCAAAGGTGGCGAGGAGTGTATTCCGGGAGAACGCCGATTCCATCTGGGCATCCGCCCACGACTCAGCTACGAGCCCGCGGACTACAAACGGCATTCGCCGCGCGAGTACCAGCGCCCGAAACGCCTCGTTATCGCCCAACAGCTGCGCATCAGCAATGACATCAAACTCGGCCACATCACACCGGTCGCTACCGTGGCGTGCCATGACTGCGTCCATCGCGCTCTTGGCGTACCACCCGAGCCGCCACGACGGAATCCGCCTCCGCGCGCTTGCCATCGCCATCGGCCCTTCCTTGAGCCACCCGGCGTTGTCGGCCCACACATCGCTGTCGCCCAAGTCTATCAGAGGGCAACCGATCCCGAGCTCGGCAGCCAGCGCGGCCCGCGCTGCCAGCGTGGTGCTGCCTGCCGACGCTGCCGCCCGGCGGACGCCGAGCTCGAGGGCGGAGAGCCCAACGCTGTTGAGCTCACCACACAACAGCCGTGCTTGAGCCTCCACGCCGCCGCTATCGTCCTTGGCCCGCGCCAGGAGCACCCGCGCCGCGTCGTACCGCTCCGCGTCGAGCGCGATGTGCAGCGGCGTGTCACCGGTCACCCGCGCCCGAGGCGCAAGGCTCGACGCCGCCACATACCGCACAACGGCCTCGAGCTCGGTAGTAGTGACCAGGCTATCGAGCTGGCTGCGGGTGTACATCGTGTACTCTCCGCTCGGCTCTGCCCTTGCCACCATAGCTGCATGCGCAGCCGACTTGGAGCTGGCTGCCACATGCAGGGCCGTCCACCCACGAGCGTCGGCCATGCCCACACACTCGCCGAGCCACGAGTGCGACACGCACCGGTGAAAGATGGGCAGCGCTTCCATGATCCGGAGATGAACGGCAGTCACAAGCGGGCAGGCATCATCGTGGGCGATGTACTCGGGCGAGCAGAGCACTGCTGCGAGCATCTCCAGCGCATCGCCGTCGTCATACACCCGCCGGGCGTGCATGCCGCGCAGCAGAAAGTGCACGATGGTGTGCTTGGAGCTCCTTTCCATCTCGTTGACGTCCGCTCCACCCTCTCCTCCCCAGTTGACACGCTTCAATTGGCTTGGATCCGTAAAAGCCGCCCGCATCGCCCAGCTCGGCCGGTCCAGGTATCGCCTCTCACTGCTGCCACTCGCCGCGCCTGCCACCGCCGCCATCACCCCCATGACCACCATCATGACCGCCACCACGCCACCACTACCACTGTCACACCAGCCATTCGCCGCTGATCGCATCGTCCACTCAGATCTCAAACCCAAAGTGATCGACCGAGACGAGTGCACCCCGCCCCTCCCCGATCCCTGCGCCTGCCCCTGCCCATACACCCGCCCCTGCCCCTGCTCCAGCCCTCGACTCGTCCATGCGGCGTCACCTCGACCCACAGCACACCTTCCGTCCACAGCTCACCCCCCCTCCCGATGATCCACATCATCCATCCCCTCTCCCATCGCATCCCATTTCGTGCCTGTCCGCACATCGCCACACCTCACCTGGACACACATCCATACACATTTCACACGGCCCACCGCACCATGTCAAGCTCGACGACATGGTCTTCAGAGACGGCGAGTACTCCGCTGCTGGAGTCGTCAACTCTTGGCTCTGGGACATACGCAGAATGCTCCGGTCGATACTCATCTTTGGCACCGACGAGTTCGATGACATCCCGGCCGACATCATCCACAACAACGACGATGACTGGGGCAACAAAGTCAATGCATACATTGGATTGCGATGAAGCTAACTACTGGGCCCAAACGTACCGGCCAGTCTTTGTTTTGCATCCAGATGAGATCTACTTTCCGACCTCGGCAGAGGAGATGATCGAAGCTTCGGAGCTGTGGTATGACTCGATGCTCGCGTGCCACGGCGAGACTCGGATTGCATCGCGTCTGATGGTGCCACGCGGCGAGCTCAACGTTGAGACGCTACTCAATCCGTATGCCTCGCCGTATCAAACTGCCCTCGCTGCCGAGGCTGAAGACGAGGGGAGGCTGTTGGATGAACTCCCGCTCCCAACCGAGTCGTGGCTCTACCGGCTGGACATTGATCGCGACGCCGAGGTCGGGACGCACCCGGACCATCTAGCGAGCGTGCCGGTGTATGCGCACGTACAAGAGCACGGAAGCGAGGTGGCTATCACGTACGTCACAATGTATCCGTTCAACGGCTCGTACGCCATCTGCTGCGGCGCGTGCTCAGCCGGCGAGCACCAGGCCGACGTCGAGCACATGAGTGTGTACGTCGACCGAGAGAGCGGCGAGGTGACACGGGCCTACTTTGCAGCGCACCGCATGCGTGACGGCGAGTACGTCGACGCTGCCGATCTCCAGTTCGCCTCGCCAAACTCGCGGCGGCTGGTGGCGTATGTGGCCAAGGCGGGCCACGGCCTCTACCCGCGAGCTGGCCGGATCTGGCGCCTCTTCGGCTTTGCCAACGACCTCACTGGAAACGGCCATGTGTGGGATCCGGAGACGGCGGTGGTCATCAGCGAAGGCAGCCCGCGGTGGATGCTCTACCGCGGCCGCTGGGGCTCGGCCCACGACCTAGCTGCAGGCTTTACTTCGGGGCCCTCCTTTCAGGGCTGGTGGCTCGCTGAACATCCGCACTCGCGCGGCTGCCTCAAGCGCGCTTTCTGTCAGTGTCTGGAGTGAGGTGAGGCACCGACTACGCTTCGACGGCCGACCAGACCTCGACGACCAGCTCGCCCTGCATAAAAGCCTCGAGCAGCGACTCGGTGACCTTGACAGGCACAAGCGCCTCGTGGTCAAAGTCGTGGGTGACGACCTGCGACGAGAGCGGTGTGACCACCCGCTCGGCGGCGCCCGGGAAGGTGTAGGCGAGGTAGATGTCGGTGTGGTCGGCGGCGAGGCCGGTGACCGACTCGAGGGCAACAATAACGTGCGCGGTGGTGCCCGGTAGCAGCCAGTCCTCTGGCAGCTCTGAGTACTCGATGACGGCGCCGTCGGCGGTTGCAGGCCAGATGGAGATCTGGAGCGTCCCGAGGTAGCCGCCGTCACCGTCCCAAATCGGCGTGGTCATGGCCGGGCCGACCGGGATGCCTTCGGTGAGGGCGAGGAGGAGGACGTGAGCGAGGCCGAACCGCTCGTCCTCGGGCGGAAAGTGGAACGGGTCGTCGAGCGCACACTCTTTGGCCGCCACGTCTGCGCCGTACTCCTGGAGCGTGTGGTACACGTCCTTCATGCGGTCGAGCCGGTTCTCAAAGTCGTCGAGCGTCACCGTCCGCGGCTCATCGAGCGTCGAGTCGTCGCTGCCGGGCACAACCTTGACGTTGAGCGTTGTCGCCGCCGACGCCACTCCGGCTGACATGTCGTAGACAAAGGCCGACTCAAAGGTGAGCGACCGGCCCATGGCCCGCGCAATGGCGTTGGCCTCGCGCAGCGCGGGCCGCACGTCTGCCAGCGACCGCTCCAGCGCCTCGCGGAGCGTCGACTCGTCCTCGGTCTCGTCGGCCTCGGCCTCGATCTTGGCCGACGTGTCCTTGGTCCGCAGCTCGTTGACGGCCGCCATGATGTCAAACACCGGCGCGGCGTCGCCCGCTGTCTCGCGCGCGGCCGGATCCTCAAACATCAGGTAGTGGTTGTTGCCCACCACAAGCCGGTCGCCAAACGCAAGCTGGACAGGCTCGACAACGAGCTCACCGTTGAGAAAGAGCACGCCACCGCGCGAGATCCCGCCGGCGTCGCGCGACTGCGCCGCCACCGTTGCCGACGACGGCACAACCGTGTACACGCCGCCCTCGTTGGTGATGGAGCAATGCTCCGGCTGGACAAGGACCCCGCCCAGCACAATGTCGCAATTATGCGACCGACCGAGGCTCGTCTGCGATGCGTCGAGCGAGTACGCCAGCGACACGTTGTTGAGGTTGACCAGGTGCGGCGTCGTCATCTCGACCCCAAAGTCGATGCCGTGCAGCTCGCGCAAGTCGCCTTCCATCTCCTCCATGTCGGCCGCCAGCCGCCGCGACTTGAACGCCTCGCGATCCTCCGCCGTCAGGCCCATCATCTGGATAAACTCCGACTGTTTCGAGAGCTGCTCACGGAGCGCAAGGAGCTCGGCCTCCATCTCGGCCGACTTGGCCGCCTCCACGGGCTCGCCGGTCGACACGTCTATGCCGCCCGTCGCCAGCATCTCCCGCAGCCGGGTCACCTCCTCCTTCAGCTCGCGAATGACCTTTTCGTTGGGCGACTCGTTGATGACCGCCACGTTCTGGATCTTCGACGCCCGGTTCGCGTACCGCAGCGTCGAGAGCGTCTCGGGAAAGTTGTCGGCCGCCGGCGAAATCGCCGCCACCATGATCGTCTTGGCGTTGCCACCCAGACTCTCCTGCAGAATCCGGGTCAGCTTGGAGTCGCGGTATGGGACGACCCGCTTCGAGTGCGCCCGTTTGGCCTCGTCAAGCTGTGAGAGGTCGGCAAGCGTCTCGATGACGTTGCCCAGCGCCGTGAGCGACTGGTTAATGGCCGAGCCCTCCTTGAGCCGCTGGCCAGACGCCCCGGTCTTGTTCTGCCGCTCAGAACCGGCAAGATCGATGAGGTTGATCTTACTCGTCATGTCCGACGCAGTCATCGACTCTTGGTCGATCCGGGTCTGCGTCAGCAGCACCGTGAGCACCGAGTGCGACCGTGACGACGTCGCGTTCATGTTTGTCTGCGCCACTGTTCGCAGTGTGTTGCCCATCTCCATCAGCCGCTCCACGTCGGCGTACGAGCCAACCTCCTTCTTCTTGAGCCCTTCCACGAAAATTCCTAGCTTTGGGCTCTCCCGCACCTTGAGGCTCGGCACCGCCTGCTTGGGATTGAAAAGGTCGCGGATCTTCTCCATGTAGATCTCCAGGTACGACACCTCGACACGAAACGAGAGGTCCGGGTCGTCGTTGGCGTCGATCCGCCGGAACATCTCCGCCAGCCCGCGCGGAATGATACCCGGCTGGCCCGGCGCGCCCGTCATTGAGTACGACTTGCCGGCACCGGTCTGTCCGTATGCAAAGATCGAGCAGTTGTATCCCTTCCATGCGTTCTCCAGGTACGAGGTGCCCAGGTCGTGGAAGACAATCTCCTGCGAGGCAAAGTTTTCCGAGCCCGGTTCAAACGAGTCGTAGCAGTAGTTGAACGAGAACTGCCGCTCCTTGCCCGACTCGGGATCCGTCACGGTGCACATCTGGCCGACCATGTCCACGCACTTGGCCGTCTTGAGCTTTTTCTCACGCGCGTTGAACGGCCGCATCCGCACCGCAATCTGCTCCCTCACGCCCGCACCCGCACCCACACCCATACGTACACCCATACGCACGCACATGCATGCATGCAAGCAAGCAAGCACACAATCACACATACGCACGCACACACACGCACACACACACGCACACACACACAAACACAAACACACAACAGCCCCGATGAGTACACGTCCGCACACAAACACACAGATGCACATGGGACTCGAGCCAGCTCGGCGAGTCCGGGTCACCAACCACCGGTCTGGCTGGATCGCATTGCCTGTGTTCCTGGCTCGTGGAACTTGCTCGTGGTCCTGGCTCGTGGTCCTGGCTCGTGGACCTGGCTCGTGGTCCTGGCCCGTGTACATGGCTGTTCGCCATCTACCTCTTTACCGTGCACCAGACACCACCACCGGCGACATCGGGCTGAGGAAGACAGACAGCCGAGGGCGGGAGACGGAAGGAGGGGGGGGGGGGGGGAAGGGAGGGAGGGAGGGAGGGAGGAAGGACGCACTGGACACAGAACGCAGGTACAGAAGGAAGGGGATGGTGTAGCACACGTACCTGCACCGTATCCGAACTCATGGTGCGCTGCGTTGTGTGTTGGCTGGTGTAGCACATACCCTGTCTTTCGTCACGTACCGCTGGCCAGCACCACTTTTCCTCCCGTCATCGTATTGGCCTTCGAGCGAACAGTGGCTTTGGGGGCGTGAGGTGAAAAAAAATGTGCTGCCGGACGGCGAACGAACATCCAAAGCAGTGTAGAGGCGGGGGTGAGGTGGGGGTGAGGTGGGGGGTGGGCTGGGAGTGTGAAGGTGACTGAAAAGAAAGGGGGGAGGAGCAAGAGGTGAGAGGTAAGGTGGGCTGGGCGGCCCGAGATGTGAAGCAGGTCTTGCTGGCAGCTGTCAGCTGGGGCGGAAAATATTGAACTAATCGCCCCACCGGGCCAGCCACTTTGTCAACCGCCACCACCACAGCACCTTTCTCCTACCCACCTACCCCTAACATGCACCTCACTTCTCATTCTCTCCCCCACTACACGTACACTATGTCTTGCCTCGCTCAGCGTGTCATGACATCTCCCTACATCGTGTAACATACTACCTCCTACAATCTCGGCACATCCAGCTGGTCTACCGCGCTTTTTCCGTGCACTCGACTCGGCCACTCATCAAGCATTGAACGCAAGCAAAACGTGAGAAAGAGCGAGGAGCAAGCAGCGAGCGGCAGTGATACTGTCGGCTACGGCCATAGTCGTCTCGCCATGTCGACTCGGGGTACGTACACCAATGTTGCTAGCCATGTTAGAGACTACCACATGACATGAGCTTGACAAGGTTCAGCCGCGCTCCTCGCAGCAGCAGGCTCATGGCCATGGTGAGTAGCGTCATACCGACTTGTTCTGTCTATTCGACGACGACGAACAGCGGGACAGCTCGGGAGAGGCCCCCCCTTCCCAGTGTCCACACATGATACACACCGTTTTCACCACCACCACCACTACCCACCACCATGTACCCATTCCAATACTCTATCTCTGCATCCCTTTCAGCTTCTTCTACCTCTTCCCTATCTTCCCACAGAGGCAAGCATACAATCCCTCCTTCCGGACACTCGCTACCGCTCCAACGAGACCATCATGCTCGTTGGCTGCTGCCTCCCGTCCTCCCCTCCCCTCCCTCCCTCCTCTTCCCTCCCTCCCGCCCCCCCGCACTCTGTCCCGCAAGCCAGCACAGAGGTAGCCAGAGACAGCACCACTGAGCAAGCACCATCTCAGCATAATCTCCTTGCATCCCACTATGTGCTCCTGGTCTTGTTCATTGCCTCGGGTCATTCAGTCTCGCTACAGAATGGCTTGTGCTTGGCCACGGTCTCCCCCGATTCCTAGAGCGGGTAGTGGTAGCCTGGTTGGCGAAAACGCTTGCGGCTCGGTTTTTTGGGGCCATCGAGCGAAGCGGCGACAGAGACGGAGATAGCCAACGAGGAGCTACCC
>NW_013657672.1:544530-547677 GCF_000142905.1 Thecamonas trahens ATCC 50062 | reverse complement strand
GATGGCGGGGGGATAAGAGGGGGAGAGAAGGGGAGAAGGGGAGAAGGGGGAGAAGGGGAGGACGGGAGCTGAACTCACTGGTGTGGTATGCCGTATTGTTGGGGTTTGGTCTCGGTTGGCTGGCTGGCTGGCTGGCTGGTTGGTGGGCAGCGGACAAGCCATCGCGCAAAGACAAGGACAAGGACAAGGATAAATCCAAGTCCAAGTCCAAGTCCAAGTCCAAGTCCAAGTCCAAGTCGAAGAGCTCGCGGAGTGGCGGAGGGAGCGATGCTAACCCCGGCAGTGAGGCGAGGGTTACGTCTGCATCTGATCCCGCGCTGGCGGATGGAGCACCGATGGCGCCGCTGGGACGGGCGCTGAAGAAGCGAACGTCGCAGTCGCGGTTCACCTCTCCCGAGGCCAGGGCAGAGGAGCTGGAGGAGCTGCCGTCGCTGTTTGAGGCCGAGTCTGAGGACGACATGCTTGATCTGTTCCTCCTCAAGCTGCGACAGGCCTCGGTGCTGTACAACTTTTTGGACCCGAGCAAAGACCTCAAGTCAAAGGAGATCAAGCTGACTGCGCTCAACGAGCTCGTGGACTGCGTGACGACGGTGTCGGGCATTATTTCGGAGCACATTTTCCCTGACCTCATGGTGATGCTGCGGGCAAACCTGTGCCGAACGCTGCCGCCGCACATCAACCCGAACGGCGACGCGTACGACCCTGAGGAAGACGAGCCTATTCTGGAGGCTGCGTGGCCGCATGTGCAGGTTGTGTACGAGCTCTTCCTCCGGATCCTCGAGTCGGGCGAGTTTAATCTGGACGTGGCCAAAAAGTACATCACCCCGTCGTTTGTATCCGAGCTGCTCGAGCTGTTTGATACGGAGGACCCGCGCGAGCGCGACTTTCTCAAGACCATTTTGCACCGCATCTACGGCAAGTTCCTCACCATGCGGTCGTTTATCCGGACGGCAATCAACAACATCTTCTTCACCTTTGTGTACGAGACGCAACGACACAACGGCGTGGCAGAGCTGCTGGAAATCCTCGGCTCGATCATCAACGGCTTTGGCCTCCCGCTCAAGTCGGAGCACATCACGTTCCTGCGGCGGGTCCTCATTCCGCTGCACAAGCCGCAGTCGCTCTCGCTCTATCACCCGCAGCTCGCGTACTGCGTCGTCCAGTTCCTGGAGAAGGACCCGCAGCTGACGGCGACGGTCGTTTCTGGCCTCCTCCGGTTCTGGCCCAAGACCAACTCACCAAAGGAGGTCATGTTCCTCTCCGAGGTCGAGGAGATCCTCGACGTCATCGAGCCGGCCGAGTTTGTCAACGTCCAGTCGATGCTCTTTGAGCGCCTCGCCAAGTGCATCGACTCGCCGCAGTTCCAAGTTGCCGAGCGGGCGCTCTGGCTGTGGAAGAACGACTACATTGTTGGCCTCATGGCCGAAAACTACCGCACCATCCTGCCCATCGTCTTTGGTGCCCTCTACCGCAACTCAAAGGGCCACTGGAACAAGACCATTCACTCGCTCATCTACAACTGTCTCAAGCTGTTCATGGACCTCAACCCGACGTTCTTTGACGAGTGCACCCGCAACTACAAGCAGGAGCGGGTCAAGGCCCGCAAGGCCCGCAAGGCCAACGAGGAGCGCTGGGCCCGGATTGAGGAGCTTGCCCGCAAGAACCGCGCCGCCCGCGACAACGGCGAGGCGCCGCCGGCGTTTGATGGCATCGACGACGCCACCGCCCTCGCCCCGCTCGCACACCTCCGCCGCCACTCGCGCGCAGAGTCGACCGACGTCGACGCCGAGGGCATTGTCGACATCCTCGAAGCGGTGCCCAACATCCAGGCCACCCCGCAGAACGTGCGCCTCCGCCGCAAGTCGCTCCTTCCGCAGGACCGCGACGTCCTCCACGCTCTCGAGCAGCACCGCTCCATGGACGACCTCAACTCGTCGCAAGAGGAGGGCGCGCTCGGCAATGCCGTCCCAGTCCCCAATCCCATCTCCATCGGCACCCGCCGCCGCAACCGCAACCTTCCTCCACGCCACCCGGACGAGCCGGCCTCGCCCACCACTGCCATCCTGCCGCCCTCGGTTCCAGTCGTTCCCGACGAAGATGAGGACGAGCTGCCCGAAGCCTCGTCATCACGGTCGTCGATCGCCGGCCGCGAGAAGGCCAAGTCCAAGGACAAGGCCAAGTCGCGCGACAAGTCCAAGGCCAAGGCCAAGTACAAGTCGCGCGACAAGGACAAGGACAAGGACAAGTCACGGTCAAAGTCCAAGTCCAAGGCCAAGGCCAAGACAAAGGACAAGTGAAGAATGAGTTGTGTTACATCGGGGCTGATGTGGGTGAGAGCGTGGGTGGATGAAAAGTCGACAAACTAGCATGCGCCCTGGCCCTGGACCACGCCGAGGTACTCGAGGTGATCCTTAGTCGACCACGGGGTACGGAGCGAGTCGGAGCAGTGCGGGTCTTCGCCCGAGCCGTTGCAGACGACGATGACGCCGGACTTTTCGACCCAGACCTCGCGAGGAACGTGGTGAAAGTTAAACGCCCGCGGCGGGAGGTGCGGCACAATGTCGGCCTTGTTGACAACCCGGATTGAGTTGCTGATCTGGGCCTGGAAGTAGAGCTGGAAGGCGTCGTTGCCGACGCGCGGCGAGCCAAAGGTGTAGACGTTGACCGGGACGTGCGGCCGGTTGACGGTGATGTCGAGGGCGGCAAAGGCGGCGAGTGCGCCGCCCAGCGAGTGGCCCGTCACGTACACCTGGTAGTCCGGGAACTGGTCCACAAGCGCGCCGACGTCGTTCTCCACATCGACCTGGATGTTCTTGTACGCCTTGTAAAAGCCGCCGTGAACGCGGGCGTGCTCGGCGCCCGGATAATCAAAGTCGGCCTTGAGGAACTGCAGGTTGACGATCCAGTTCTGTGTGTTGTGCGAGCCCTCAAAGGCCACCACAATGGTCTTGGACGCCGCCCGGTACCCGACGTAAGCCTCGGTCTTGGTCTTCTCATCAACAAAGTACTTGGTCATCACAAAGCCCGTCGTATTGCCCGCGCACGCTTTGCAGCTCCACGACTCGATCTCGCCACGAGCGCAGTACGAAGCCGCCGAGTATTGTGCCTGCAGTGTACGTTGTGATCGTGAGAGTGGTGGGGAGGGGA
>NW_013657672.1:530073-544070 GCF_000142905.1 Thecamonas trahens ATCC 50062 | reverse complement strand
GCCCGCCACCCACCGACCACCGCCCCACCGCCCGCCACCCACCGACCACCGCCCCACCGCCCGCCACCCACCGGCCACCGCCCGCCAACCGCCACCCACCCACCCCCACCCCGGCTTGCCCGCACCACCCACACACCTCTCTCGTGACAGCAACCCCTCACAGAGATGCTGTCGTCCACCCGCAACCCATACCCCTCGGTGGTGTTCGTCCTCGGTACGCCCATCCCCATCCCCCTACACCAACACCCACACCCCCTTCCTACCTACCCCCACCCCCCTCCTCCTCCTCCTCCCCCCCTTTCCTCCTTCCCACACACAGCACTCACTGGCAACTTCTGCAGGCGGACCGGGTGCTGGCAAGGGCACGCAGTGTGCGCGTATTGTCAAGGAGTTTGGTCTGACGCATCTGTCTGTGGGAGCGCTACTGAGGGCGGAGAGAGACTCGGGAGCAGAGCATTCGGACATGATTGCGGCTATGATTCGCAACGGCGAGTTTGTGCCAAAGGAGCTCACGGTGGCCCTGCTGCAGCAAAAGATGGAAGAAGAGCCAAACAAGCGCGGCTACCTCATTCAGGGCTTCCCTCGTGCCTTGGATCAGGCGCATTACTTTGAAGAGCAGATCGCCGCATGCAAGTTCATTCTCTACATTGACTGCCCCGAGAACATCATGGAGAAGCGCTTGCTGGCTCGCGGGAAGACGTCGGGCCGTGTGGACGACTCGCTTGAGATCATCCGCAAGCGCATCCGCAAGTTCAAGGAGGAGACGCTCCCGGTCATCTCATACTACTCGGAGCTGGGCAAGGTCAAGCAGGTGGCGGGCTCGGGCTCGGTCGACGAGGTCTACGCCGAGCTCCGCCCGCACTTTGTCACCGCCCCGCCCGACGTCGAGGACATCTCGAAAATGCAGTCCATCCTCGACATGGACCCCATCTACACCGCAGAGCAGATCGTCATTCCGCCTGCGCTCCCGGACGTTCTCAAGGAATGGTCCAAGCACGTCATCCGCGCCCAGCCTGGCGACCTCCTCCAGTTTTCCGCAGACTACTTTGCCCGCCTTGCCGACGAGACTCCGCTCATCCTCTCTGTCGACCAGCTCAAGGCTCTCCAGCGGACACTCTCCACTTCGCTTGACGACGTCGTCTCGCGCGCAGACATCAAGCGCGCCTGCAACTCGGTCGACATCGAGTCGTCGGTCGTCGAGCACGTCTTCCGCCTCAAGGGCATGGGCGTCCAGGTCGACTGGCCCGCCTTTGTTGTCTTTGCCACCACCCTCATCGCCGAGGACCTCAACCACGCCGTCAACATGCTCTTTGCCATCTTTGGAGCTGACTCGGACTCGCTCCTCGACATCCAGATCTTCCTGCACCTCTTCTCCTTCCTCGCCTCGCAGGACGAGCTCGAGCTCTCGTACGTCGATGCCCTCTCCGATGCCCTCCGCTCAAAGGCGGCCGCAAACGGTGACGGCCTCATCTCCTTCGACGACTACCTTGAGGCCTCGGTCTCCCAGGCCCAAGCCCAGGCCCGCGTGGATGCCTGAGGTAAAACCGAACTCACCCCGCTCTTCCACGCACACACGCACACGTACACACACACGGACACGCAACCAAACACGCAAACACGCTCTTACTCACCACCAGGCTCTTTTAACAACAACCGCGCCTCTGCTTAGTCAGCCTTGGCCTTGGCCTTGCCCACCGTCGCCGAGCTGCCTGCCCCCGAGCTGCCTGCCCCCGAGCTGCCTGCCCCCGAGCTGCCTGCCCCCGAGCTCGAGGACAGCAGCGACATCATGGCATCAACCGCAGATGCAGGGCCCTCGCCAAGCACCATCGCCTTGACAGGGCCGAGCATGTTGAAGGCGTACAAAAAGGCGACCAGTCCACCGCCAAGCAGCGTCGTGACCAGGAGAAGCGGCGAGGTGAGGATCATCCACATCTCGTTAAAGCCGAGAACAAGGAGAAGCGGAAGGACCCACGGCGGAATGGCCGACCGGATCGAGACCGCTTCCAGCTGCTGCTGGGCGTCGAGATACGCACCGCGGAGGTCGTTCTCCAGCTGCGCCGCGAGCTGCCGCCGGGCAAGGTTCGAGAGCAGCGGCGTCGGTGGATCCGCCAGCTCGTTGGACGCAAAGTTGTCGAGCATGCCAAGCGCGGCAGCACGCGCCTCGCGGTACCGTGCGTCGATGTCGTCGCCAGGCTTCCATCGAATCGGCAGCCGGTCAGGACCAAACTTAAAGTGGTCGTCAAAGGTCTGCCGCAGCGCAAGCGGGAGAACCTTGACAAACTCTTCCACCGCGTTGCCGAGCACCGCGTCGACCCGTGCCGCGAGCTGAACCTGCCAGCCCTCGGCCGCCGAGCCGCTCGCGCCCATTCCGGCCGCAATCTCCACCAGCTTGCCCTGAACTGCCTCCAGCGCCGCGTTGCGGAGCTCGCGGAGCGAGTCCCACATCTCTGCCGAGCCGGAACGGAGCAGAACGTGGAGCTCGCCCTCCTGCTCCATGTGCGCCGTCGCCTCGGCCACCAGCGTGTCGAGCACTACGCCCACAAACTTGGTGTGCGCCCCGTCGAGCACGCGGGAGAGCTCGGTCGCCGCCTGTTCACCCGCACGGCTCGCGCGCCACAGCGGGCTCGGTGGCGCCTCAAACGGCACCGACGGCCAGGCCTCGGCGTCCGCAAGTGCCTCGAGCTCCGCCACACCACCCTCGCCTGCCGCCCGCGCCTGTGCCATCACTCCGACAAAGTCAAAGGTGCCGTCGCCAGCAAGAACCTCGGCCAGGGCCCGGGGGTTACCCGGGAGCTCCTTGTCGAGCACCGCCTGCGCCGCAGCCACGCCAGCGGCCGATCGCGCCACAAGCTCGGCTTCAAACGACGGAGCCGCCCGCGCCAACAGCTGCGCCTGCAGCTTGCTCCGGCTCTCGGCCACCACTCCAGAGTGGTAGAGCTTGGTCTCGGCGTCATACGCCGAGAGCGCGCGGGCCAGAGCCGCTGCGATTGGCTCCGTCGCAAAGCTCTCGAGCCCATCGAGCACGCTCCCTGCTTCGTCCAGCTGCTCGTTCAGCACTGCGTCGCACCGGTAGATGGCAAGCATCTCGCGCTCCGACGGCAGTGAAAGATCCTTGTTGGCCTTGATCGTCGCCCAGATCTGGTCGGCGTAGCGCGGCAGATCGATGGCGGCGACCCGCGGGCCGGGTGCCGCCAGCGCCAGCGCCCCAGTCTCCTCGTTCCGAGCATGGAACTCGGCGCGGAGCGTGTCGACCTCGGCGCGGAACTGGTCCTTGCAGTGCTTGTAGTGCGGGAGGTAGACAAAGGCAAGGTCAAAGAAGGTCTCAAAGGCGGCATTAGCAAAGGCGTCCGGCTTGGGAATCGACTCCCAGATCTTGCCCACGTCGGTGCAAATGATGTTGCGGAGCGAGTCCTTGGGTGTGTCCTCGTCGTAGTCACGGACAACAAAGTAGAGCAGCTTCTTGGGCGCCTCGCCCGAGGCAAACAGCTGGATGTTGACCGAGAAGACCGTCTTGAGAATGCCGAGATTGGCCGCGTCCCACCGGCCAAAGTCGGTGCACCACATGTTGACCATGAGCACATCCGCCAGAGCGAGCGAGAACAGAGCCGTCTTGCGCTCCCACGCCGTGTGGTCCTCGCCACGCTCGCGCGAGTCGTTGCCTTCGACATCCAGCACGAGCCAAGCCGGCTCGCTGGCATCACGACCGAGCCAAAGACCCTGAGTCGTCTGCGAGCGACCGAAGCGAGCATCCATGACGGCAAACGGAGTCCCATACAACATGTTGAGCAGAGTTGACTTGCCCGATGACTGGCATCCCAGAACAGCCACAATGGCATACTCATCGCCCATCTCGTTCAGCTTCCACTCGTTGGCCAGTCGCTCAAACTCGTCGGTCGTCTCACCGGCATGGTCGATGATTTGCCCAATGGCGAAGCCACCTTCGCTCGACACGTCAGACATGATGGTGAGAATATAGAGGTTGGAAGAAGGGGGGAGGGGGGAGGAGGAGGGGAGGAGTGAGGTGTGACCGTGGCCGTACTTGACCGAGTGGGCGTAGGTGGGTGTGGCGGGAGAGAGGGGCCGGAACATGGAGCGTTGGCCGCTTGTCACCGACGTGGCGCACCACGAATTTTGGCGCCGAACGGTGATTCCGACGGTCACGGCTCCGACGCTCCACGGCTCCGCCGCTCCGCTGCCATCATGCTGTGCGTGCGATTCATTTGCTCTGTGTGCTGTTGTTGGATCACCAACGTTTTTAAACGCGTCGTAGCCAAGGGAAGGGGCGGGGGCATCATCAGTTGTCGCCGGCGCCGGTGGTGTCCATCTCGGCCAGGCCCGAGTCCTCGTTGGGGCTCGGGCTGGGCCCGGAGTTGGAGTCAGGGGGGTTGCCCTCGCTCGCGCCGGCGTTGTCGTCATCGTCGTCCGAGTCCGAGTCGACAACCGTCTTACGCTTCTTGGCGGGTGGCGGGGCGGTCGGGTCGGCAGCAGGCGGCGGCGAGGCCGGCGGTGAGGCTGGCGACTCGGCACCAGAGCCCAGCCCCGATCCGGAGCCCTCGCCAGGCATGTACGGGTTGTCCTGGTCGTCCTCCCACTCGGGCTCGGGCAGGTCGTTGCGGCTCGGCGCAGCCTGTGACGTCTTCTTCCGCTTGCGCTTGCGGGTCTTGGGCGCGTTCTCCCAGTTCTGGCGCATGATGGCGAGCATCTTGGAGTCCTCCTGGATGATGGCAGCCTTTTCGGCGGCCTCGGCGGCGGCGGCAGCAGCAGCGGCGGCGGCGGCCTCGGCGGCGGCAGCAGCAGCAGCGGCCTCCTCGGCCTCGCGGCGCGCGCGCGCGGAGCGGAGCGACTCCTCGAGGATTTCGGCGGCGTCGAGGGTGAGCGACGCGTCCTCGAGCGCCGAGTCGCAGTACTCAATGTACTCCTTGGCCCGCGATGCGAGGTTGTTGGCGTAGAGGTACTCGTACTCGGAGCGGGCATGCTGGAGGAGGCGAATGGCCGACTTGACGACGGTGACCGGCCGCTGGGACTCGGGCAGCTTGAGCTTGGCCACGGCCTCGCTCTGGATGGTGAGGGCGAGGTCGAAGCGGGCGGCAATGTTGGTCGGCTCGAGGCGGAGGCAACGCGAGAGCATGGCGCGCGCCTTGGCGTAGAGCTTCTGGTCAAAGAGGGCGCGGGCGATGAAGAGGAGGATGGTGACGTCGTGCGGGTCGGCCGACTTGGCAAGCGCCGTCTCGTAGAGCGTGATCGCCTTGACGTACTGCTTCTGCGCAAGCGCGCAGTGGCCGAGGTTGACGTACACGTCCGGGAACTCGGACGAGGCCTCGCGGACCGAGTCGAAAACGACCTTGGCAGCCCCGATCTGACCCTTGTCGGCGAGGACGATGCCGATGCCGTTGGCGGCAAAGAGATTGGAGGCGTCGGCGCGGAGGACTTGCTTGAAAAAGGTGAGCGCACGCTTGAGCCACTTGGTCGTCTTGGCGTCCGACGGGCGGACCGACTGGTAGAAGATGTTGCCAAGCGCAAGGAGCGCGTACGGGTCCGACTTGTTCACCCGCCCGAGGATGTGCTCAAACGCCTTTTGCGCCGGCTGCAGCTCTTTCTTCTCCACGTTGAGCGAGCCACGGAGCGACCACGCGTTGATGTCGTTGGGGTTGATGGCAAACGCGTCCTTGACGTGGTCCGATGCCTCCTGGTGCCGCCCAAGCGTCCGCGCAATGCACCCGAGCCGCAGGTGCGGCTCGACGTACTCGGGGAACGCCTCGGCGAGCCCAGAGTAGAGGCTGCGCGCCTCGGCGAACCGTCGCGCGTCTTCGAGCGCCCGCGCCCGGTTGAACGTCACTGTCCGGTTGAGTGGAGCAAACGGCTTGTCTGGCATCCCAAGCGCGGCGTACGCAGCGCTGAACGACGCCTCGGCGGCTTCAAACTCTCCCAGCACGCCCTGCAGAATGCCGATGTTGTTGTGCAGCGCCGCCGGAATGCGTTCCGCCCCGCCCGGCCCGGCCACCAGCGCGTCGTACGCCTTGGTGTACGCCGCGAGCGCCTCGGCCGGTGAGTGCGAGTCGATGAGCTGGGCGTACTCGATGAGGGTCTCGACGTGGTCGGGCTCGAGCGCGAGCGCCGCGCGGAGCGCCTTAAGCGCATCGGCCCGCTTCTGCTGCCGCGCGTAGAGCGAACCGATAAAGACCAGCGCCTCAAAGTTGTTGGGCGCGTACTTGAGCAGCCGCCGCAGGCCGTCAAGCGCCTTGGTCAGGTGGTTGCGGTGGACGTTCATCTGCGCCGCGGCATAGAGCGCCAGCGGGTAGTTGGGCCGCAGCATGACCGCATGCTTGTAGAACTCGTTAGCTTGCGTGTAGTCCTTGCGGACATGCCACACCCGCCCGGCGAGGTATGCGGCCTCGGCCCGGAGCAGGCTGGCGTCGGTCGCCTCATACGCCATCGTCGCCAGCTTGAGGCTCGTCTCGAGGTCGTCGAGGAAAAAGTGTGGTCGGCGAGGTGGATGAGCACAATCGGGTTCTTCGGATCGAGCTTGTACCCGCGCGCCACTAGCCGCATCCCAGCCTCGACGTTGCCGTCATTGAGCTCGAGAATGGCAAGGCCGAGGATGGCCGCGAGCGACTCGCTGTCGAGCTCAAGCGCCCGCACAAACGCGGCCTTGGCCTTGGGCACCTTGTCGAGCTTGAGGTAGCAGAGCGCCATACGGACCCGGATGTGCGCGCCAAGCTGTGGCCGGAGCACCAGCGCTTCCGAGTACGCCATCAACGCCTCCATGTACTTGCGCTGGTTAAAGAGGAGTGCACCCTTGGCAATGTGTGCTGGCACGTACGATGCAAGCACGTCGATGACCTGGCCACACGCCTGCAGCCCGCGCTCGATGCTCTTGGGCTTCTTCTGCGCAAGGAAGACAAGGCCGGTCGAGACAAAGGTGGTCATCGCCCGCTGGCCGGCCTTGCCCACGCTCTTGAGCGCCTCTCGCGCAGCCTGCAGCAGCTTCTTCTGCTTCTCCACATCCCGTGTTGCCTCGGCCTCGGCAGCGTAGTACCTTGCCAGCGAGTTGCGAAGGTAGAAGGTAGTCTCGGCCGCCGCCGCGTCCACCGCCGTCAGCTCAAGCCCCTTTTTCACCACAGTCTCGTAGCCCTCGCGGTTACCAGCGTAGTACGCAGCCATCTGTAGGAGCATGAGTCACGTGGGGGGGAGGGGGAGGGGGAGAGGGAGGGGGGGGGGGGGGGGGGGGGCATGGCAAGAGGGGCCGGCATGGTGGCCGGAGAGGGGGGAGGGGGTGGGGCATGAAGAGGCTGACATCGTCGTCGGGCCAAAAACTCGGTGCCGCCGACGACGAGATCCGCGCGCAGGCCGAGGGGGGGAGGGTGGGGGTGGGCAAGGCAGCCGTACCGCTGTGTCCAGCCAGACCATGGGCTCGTCCTCGGCGTGTTCAAGAGCAAAGGCAAGGAGGTCAGAGGTGCTGGCTCCCTTGGCAGACATGCTTGTCCCGCCAGCCGTCACCGTGGTGGCCATGGTGCCGTGAGGGAGTTGGGTGTGGTGGCGGAGTGAATGTGCGACTCGGCGGGTGGAGGCTTGGCGGGCTTGGCGGCTGGCGAGTCGGCGGCATCTGTCATGCAATGACAGAGGGTTGGGCGAGGAACAAAAAAATTGTGCGAGCATCCTGTGATATGGTGTTCGGGGAAAGAAGCGCAGAGCGGCTAGAGAACCGTCCCTACACTTTCGAAAAGAGCCCTGAGAACTGAAGAGGTGGAAGTAGTGGCCGTGCTGCGCGAGTAGCGCAGCGGACGTACAAGGCAGAAAAATCGTCGATCTAGAACGGGTGGGAATCGAACCCAAGCCGGTGAGCGGGCGAACCACACTTACCGGCAGCGAAAAATTGTTATGAAGACATTTTATGAAACCATTCGGTGTCCACACGACGACCTCCGCACAAGCACGACCATGAGCCACTGCCTCTTCGGTCTCTGGGAGAGCATTACCCTGCACGGGGTCAACGGCACAAGGCCGTCGACAAATCCGCAGTTGTTCACGAAGTAACCGAACAAAAAATTGCACAGTCGCCGCAGCTGTGAGCCGGCACAACAATTTGCGCAACGATGCCGGCATTTTTGATCCACACTGGCCAGCCGGCCGAGGTGTGACTACTCACATGTAGGGTGCAACTGCCGCACCAGTCACCGCTTCCCACCATCTCGCAAGCGGCTTGGCCCGCTGGGCGCAGAGCCATGACGACGGTGGGTGAGGCCGGGCTCGGTGCTGGCTCGGCGCCGGCGAACGTGCTCCCACAGACGACGGTCCGCTGCGGGGAGGCGGTGGGCGTACAAGCCGGAATGGCGAGGTCTGCGACGCCGATGCGGTCTCGGGCGAGGTGAGATCCATCAGCTCGGCGTGCGGAAGCGTTATGGCCGCCGCGTCGGCGGTTGCCGACGACGCCGGCGGCAGGAGGTCGTCGCCGCCCCGCGGCGTCGCAACTGCGCCGCTGCTTTTGCCGCGCCCTCCGGTCTCTTCGTCGCCGGCCTCGTCCGGTACTCTATTCCCGGCACTCGTGCCGCCTGCAGCCCACAACGCGTCGAGCATGACGTCCTGGTCGCTGGGAATGCGTGCCATCGCGAGCAGAGCGCGGGAGGTCAGTGGACGCGGGAGGGTGTACGTGACTGGCCGCACAATGTCAGCCGGTGCCGCCGCCGGATCGCTCTCGAGCGGCGGCGTAGGTGGCGCGTCGACCGCGAGCTCCATCGGCGCCACCTGGGTCATCGGCCCGTGGGCCTGCGAGAACGGCGCGCCGTCGTCATCATCGTGAGCATCGTCGTCGTTACAGGCGGTCTCGCCGCCGCCCGCTCCCGGCGACGCTCCTGCCGCGCGCTCAGCGCGTCTGCGGCGGGAGGCCGGAATGACCGAGTCCAGCAGGCCGACAAAGAGCTGCTGCGTCGTCAGCTGGCTCCCAGCCTCGCCCGGCTCGCCCCCGGCTGCGGGTGCGGCAGCGCCGAGCGCCGCCGTCGGAATCGGCTTTGGGTCTCCAAACAGCATCGAGCCGTACGCGCCGACCGACGAGAACGCTGCCACAGAGCACTCGATGTGCTGCTGGTGGGAGACAAAGACAAAGTTGGTGATGTGCAGAATCGCGCCGTGGAGCGCAGGCAGCTCGCCGCAGTCGGCCGCCAGAAACGCCGCCACAGCCTCGCCCGTCAGCACAGCCGGCACATAGTGGTGTTTGTCCGAAATGAGCCCTGAGACCACTCCGGTATGTGTCGGCCCAGGCCGCTCCTCGCCCTGAGCAGAGTGCCTCGCCTTGGTCCGTGAGATTGATCGGTGGGAGACAAAAAGGTCGTCACTGCGTGGGAGAAAAGGTCGTGGTTTGGCCTCTGTTGCCCACCCTGGCGACTACCTCAGCCCTCCCCCCCCCCCCCCCCACACACACACACACCAAACAAGACCACGTACAAACATAAACTGCACGTATGCCGAGGACGGTACCTTGGGCCATGTTTGCACCGCGCCGAGAAGCCAGCTCTTCTTGAGCAGCGTCGCCATGCCAAGGCGCAACTCTCTGCCGCGCGAATGGTCGAGTGTGTGACGACGGCTGGCGTTCGGTCGGCCGAGGCTGGCGGTCGGCTGGCAGTCGGCTGGCGGTCGGCTGGCTGTCGGCTGACGGTCGGCTGACGGAGCAAAGTCGGCTGGCGGCTGACGACATAGAGGTGGGCTGGGCTAGGCGGGACAAATGGAAGAGACAAACTACAGCCTCGCTACCTCGCGCACTTACCCACAACCCCATTGTCACCTCTCGCACACGGTACTGAACACCATGTCTGAAGAGGTCTTCTCGTTCGACTCGTACAACCTGTTCCTATGCGCGCTCGTCACGTGGTGCCTCCAAATGACCGGCTTTGCCGTGGCGTACACCTGCCAGTTTGACAAGATCACCGACTTGCTGGGGGCGACCAACTTTCTCCTCCTCCAGCTCATGCTGCTGTTCATCAACGCGAGCTACTCGACTCGGCAGGTTGTGACAGCCATCCTCATCTCGGCCTGGGCCCTTCGCCTTTCGGGCTATCTCTTCCTCCGCATCCTCACCATCGGCGAGGACAAGCGGTTCGAGGACCGCCGCGACTTTCTTCCCTTCCTCGGCTTCTGGACCTTCCAGGCCATCTGGGTCTTTGTCGTCTCGCTGCCGGCCACCTTTATCGCTGGCATCGATGACTCGGACGTGAGCGTCAAGTGGTGGGACGCGGTCGCCTGGATCGCCTTTGTCATCGGCCTCGTCATCGAGGCCGTTGCTGATCAGCAGAAGTTTGCCTTTCGCAACAACTCGGCAAACAAGGGCAAGTTCTGCGACGTCGGCCTCTGGTCCATCTCGCGCCATCCCAACTACTTTGGCGAAATCCTGCTCTGGTGGGCCATGTTTGCCTCGGGCGCCTCGGTCTACCACGTCTCGCCCGGCACCTGGTCTGCCGTCCTCTCGCCCATCATCATCACCACTCTTCTGCTCTTTGTCTCGGGCCTCCCGCTCCTCGAGAAGGGTTCCGATGAGCGCTACGGCCACACCCATGGCTACGCCGCCTACAAGAAGCGGACCCCGATCCTCATCCCCTTCCCGCCGCCGCTCTACAACGGCTGCTCGCCGGGTCTCAAGGCCCTCTGCTGCTGCGAGTGGTCGTGGTACGCCGCCGACATGGAACTCGGCACCGTCACCTCGTCGACATCACTCACGTCGGATGCCGAGAACGGCAACGCCGGCGCCGGCGGCTACTCGGCCTCGTACGAGTCCATCAAGTCGTCAAGCTAAGCTCACTCACTCCTCACACTCTTCACGTTGCTCCTCTATCCCCTCCATCAGTCCGTGGCTGTTGTGAGAACCAACCAAGCAGTAAAGCTGTGTACCTCCCCCTCCCCCCCCTAATACCCATCCTCAACTATTGCTCGACTCAGTTTTGCTGATCTTCGCTCACGCCTGCACCCTTCCCCCTCCCTCGCCCCCCCCACCGCTCCCTACGCGCATGGCCACGTCAGAAGCATCTCGGCGCTCATTGTGGGCGTGGCTCCCCACCCACAGCGACTGGAGTGAGAGCGAGTGGAAGAGCCAGCTCCAAGCAGCTGCTGTTGCTGGCATCACTCACCTCCTTCACGACTGCAACGCGGGCAACGAGGCGCTCGACGACGACCGCTTGGCCCTGCTGGCTCGGGTGGCAGGCTGGGCACGCGAGCTGGGCCTTGAGTACCACGTGTGGTACCTGATCTTGCTCTGCAATCGGCCAGAAGTGCTTGAGGATTCTGATCGCGCCGGATGGTACGCCATCGCCCGCGATGGCTCGTCGGCTCGCCATGCCCCGCCGCACGCGGCTTGGTGCCACTTCCTCTGCCCGTCGGCACCAGACGCCGTCGAGTTTGTCCTGGGCCACGTTGAGGCGCTTGCGCTTGTGCCAGGCGCCGCAGGCGTGCATCTCGACTACATCCGCACGCCATCCAACCGTGGCGATGCGAGCAACGATGCCATCAACTACTGCTACTGCTCGCGATGCGGCGGGCCCGATGGCGCCGCCGCCGCGGTCCAGAGCATCGTTGCCCGCGCAGCAGACGCACTCGCTGTTCAAAACCGTCTCCTCACCGCTGCTGTCTATCCGATGCATGCCGACGCGGCCGCGACCGTCAACCAGCGCTGGCCGCTCTTCCCGCTCGCCGCTGTCCTGCCGATGGCGTATCCCACCTACCACGGCAAGACCAACGCGTGGATAGCCGACGTTGCTGACGACGCCCGCGCTGTCGTCGATGCCTCTGTCGCAGTCATCCCGGGCCTCCTCTGCGAAGCCTTTGCCTCGGCTAGTGAGCTCCGTAGCGTCCTTGCGCTTCTTGACAGCCACCTTGGCCCGTCCGATGGTATCGCCTTCTTTACCCTAGACACCTATCTTGCGCTCCTCACCAGTGAAAAGTCTTGACGGCTCCCTTGGGGGTGCCAGTCGCAAGAAGTTGTTCATTGTCCACAGCTCAGCACACACACAGAGAGAGAGAGAGAGAGTAGAGCAGTGCCCGGCTGCGCGGGAGAAGCGGCGCGCAAAGAGAACCAGAGCAACAGGCAGCCCGGAACAAAGGCAACCAGAGCAAAAGACGTCGCAGCATATTAGGTGATGATCAGGTCCGAGACGTTCACGTCCTCGTACGAGCGATCCGGGAGGTAGCGACGGATGGTGAGCGGGATCTTCCTTGCCTTGAGCTCCTTGTTTGCGATGTGAAGCGGATCCGTCTCACCATCAAGCTCGACCATGATAGGCGCACCCATCGAAATCTGCAGAGCGCGCGTACCCAGCACACGGGCCCTCTCATACTTTGTCAGAAACGGCGTCGTCTTGCGCTCTGCGGGCGTTGTCGGCTTGGCCTCGTCCATGTCGACAATCTCCATCTCTTGCGGGGCATTGGCGTCCATAGTGTCCTTCCTCTACCCTCTTCCAGACAACGCCCCGCATACACCCCACATACACCCCCCGTGCACTCCCGTTAGTCCCTTGCCTACCCCCTACCCCCCAGCTACATCGCACTCGCCCGCACCGCTGGGATGGCCGCCACCCCGCGTCTCCCCCACCACCTATATACCCCCCACCCCAACCCCAAACCCCCCATACCCCCCCAACCCCAACCCCTTCCCGCAACACTACACTCTCCGTACCTTCTCCCAAGCACAGGCTGCAGAGTCAAGTTGTCTCTCCCTCCCTCCCTCGCTCTCACACACACACACTCGCCCTCCCTCTCGGCTGCCACCCTCCAGGCACCGTCCGTCGGCTGTCGCTCACAGCTCGGCCGAGTCGCACAGTGCAGCATGACCAGCACGATTAGCACGACCACCACGACCACCACGACCACCACGACCACCACGACCACTACGACTTCCTGATCACTGATGATGGACTTGTGTAGAAATGGTGCCGGGCTTTACGATCCATCGTGTGGATGTCTGAGCCCAAGAGGGGGGAGGGGGGGAGGGGTAGCCAGCTAGGCCTTGAACCCGTTCTTTGTCGTCCGGACATAGGCCATGACTTCGGCGGCATCGTTGGAGTTGGCCTTGGCCATGATCTCTGGCACGCGGACGCGCATGAACGGGTTGTACTGCCGCTCCTCGCCAAGCGTCGACGGGATGGTTGGCTTGCCAGCCTTGCGCTGGGCCTTGCACCACACCAGCTTGTCGCTCACCGCCGAGTTCCCGCCATCAAAAGCAGCCGCAAATGTGAGGTTGCCCACCGAGTACTCGTGTCCGCAGAGAACAAGCGTCGAGTCCGGCAGCGAACCGATGGCGGCCTCGCCGTTGAGCGCGGCATCCATCTGTGCGCCGGTGCCCTCAAAGAACTTGCCGCAGCCACCGAGAAACAGCGTGTCGCCGCAGAACAGGCCAAGCGGGGCATCCTCAAACACCTCTGGCTCGCCCTCGGCGCCTGTCCGCCCGCCAAACACGGCACAGACCGGGAGGATGTATAGCAGATGCGAGGTGGTGTGGCACGGCGAGGCGCGGACCTCGATCCGGAGCACGCCGCCGAGATCGATGACACCGCCGGCAATGATCTGCGTCACACCATCAACCCGATCGTCGCCACCATAGACCTCCGCCTCGGGATACAGCTCCTTGAGCTCGATGTTGCCCCCAGCATGGTCCCAGTGGTGGTGCGTGGAGAGAATGGCCACCACCTGAGTGTTGGTCGCCGCCACCGTTTCGGCCACAGCCGTGGCGCCTGCGCCGTCGACCACAAAGCCCCGTCCAGTCGCAGCATCACGCACCACATACGCATAGTTGTCCTCCAGCACAGGCACTACATACACTTCCGCCATCGTTCTCGGCTTTGGCAACTTGGCAGCGGCGAGACAAGTGTGTCACCGACTTGATGGCGACCGGGCGACCTGTCTCTGCACACTTGACGTCGCCGAGGAGCCGATGTCTGTCGTCATCAACCCCATCGGATGGTGATCGCCCTTGCTATCTACCCCTTGATCGTCCCCCCCCCCCCCCTCTATCACCCGCTCCA
>NW_013657672.1:523673-529973 GCF_000142905.1 Thecamonas trahens ATCC 50062 | reverse complement strand
CCCCCCTCCCCCCGTCCGCCCATCATCACACTTCCGACAGAGTCACCATCACCACCTCCATCCCCATCACCCATCTCCTCACGCCCTGCCTACAATAGAGTCATCATCACCACCTCCGATGGAGTCTTCCCTCCTTCTATCCCCCTCATCCTCCCCAAAGCCCATCACACTGCTCCCGACACACTCGTTTCCGCTCGGCTCAACCACGCCACTCTCACCCGCCCACCCACAGCTCACAGTGAGCCACCCACCACCATCCGCCACCACCATGGCGTACACAGCATCTTCTGCAGAGTCATTTTCCCGAAGCACAAGAACCGAGCCGCCATGTTGTCCAGTAGACCGAGCCTCGCACGCGAGCGGGAGAGTTGCCTGCGCAAACTGCCTCGATGTGTTCTGCTCTGATCATGCAGCGCCGCTCGAGCACGACTGCATCCACATGGCCTCGCCGCCGCCGCATCAAGATCTTCTTCGCCTCTCGTGGGAGGTCGAGTCGGATGAAGACGATGTGGAGGCTGCAGGCAGAGCTGCGTCTAGCTCTGACGAGTTTGATGCTCTGGAGGACTGGCGCGATGAGACGGAGCTCGCCTCGCTTGTCCACTCGATGGCCCGCATGTCACCGCGGTCACGGCAGACTGCCATTGGAAGCACGCCGGGCCTCTCGTCTCGCCGCGCCGCTATGCTTGTCGCGCTCTCGGCGGCCGGCTGTCACGTCCGCACCATCCATGAGACCCGCGAGTCCGGTATGCACTCTGTCGTCGTCGCTGCGCCCGAGCCCATCATCGAGCGCGCCGCCGAGGCTGCGCGCATGCAGATGCCAACCCGCTTTGGTGCCCGAACGTTTGACGTCGACGACCGACAGGCCTTTGTTGACGCTGCCCCGCCGCACGCTGCTCCGGGCTCGCTCTTTCTCCGCGCGCAGCGCATCGAGGCGCTCATCGGCTACATCCGTGACGCCGTCGACCCCTCGCCATTTGAACTGCTGGCTGAAGGCGAGCTCGACGCCATTGTCCCACTCCATGAAGAGCCGGACCTCTCGCGGCTCCAGAGTGGGACCCAGGTGTGCGGCCCGCTGCCGGCGCTCGACGCCATCCGCGGCTACTTTGGCGAGTCGGTCGGCTTCTACTTCGCCTTTGTCGACCATCTCACCATGGCCTATCTCTGGCTCATTGTCCCGGCGCTCATCACTTCCGTCATCCAGTGGGTCCTCCAGAACTCATCCGAGGAGGCGTGGATCACCATGGCGTACACCGTGGTGGTCCTCCTCTGGTCGACAATTGTGCTCGAGACGTGGAAGCGCCAGCAGGTCACCCTTGCTGCGGCGTGGGGCATGCTCAACCACGAAGAGACTGAGCGCCCACTGCCGAGCTTTGCCGGCGTCACCCGCCGCGGCCTCTACGTCGGCGCTGCCTTTGTACCCGAGGAGCGACTCCGCTCGGTCGGCCTCCCCGCCGACGACGCCGTGATCGAGACCGTCCACAACCGCACAAGCCGCCGGCTCCGACTCTCGGCCTCGGCAGCGTTCACGCTCTTGCTCATCGGTCTTGTCATCTGCGCTATGCTCGGCTTTATGGGCATTAAGCTCGCTCTCGAGTCGGGCAAGGTTTTTGGCGAGCGATACGGTGCCATTGCCGGCGGCGTGATCAACGGCCTCGGCATCACTTTGCTGAACAAAGTGTACGAGCTGGTGGCGACGAGGCTCAACGCGTGGGAAAACCATCGGACTGCGACCGAGGCTGCCGACGCACTCATTGTCAAGCTTGCTGCGTTTACCATCGTCAACTCGTACGCTAGCCTCTTCTACGTCGCCTTTGCCCGCGAGGCGCCGCTGTTTGGCGAGGGCAAGTCGTGCGCGCCCGATTGTCTCGACGAGCTTGCCACCATCCTCGCCTCGGTCCTCATCACCCAGCAGGTATTCCGCCTCGCCAAGGAGTTTGTGGTTCCTGTTGCCAAGGCTGCGCTCCTCCGCTTTCTGGGCCACGGAGGCAGCCACGATCATAAGCTCGCGCCGGCACCGCAGCTTCACAAAGAGTACGCGACTCTGGTTGTCACTTTTGGCTACGTCACTCTCTTTGCTGCCGCCTTTCCGCTCGGCGCCCTCACCTCGCTCGTCCTCGGCCTCATCGAGGCTCGAGTCGACCTTGCCAAATTTGTGCTCTCGCAGCGGATCGAGCCGCGTGGTGCCGAGGACATCGGCGCGTGGCAGCACGTTGTTGAGGCGCTCTCGCATGTGGCTGTTGTCACCAACACTGCCCTTCTACTCGTCACCTCGCCGCATCTCCGCGACACAGTGACCAAGCTCATGCCAGGCACCCCGAGCTCGGCTGAGACCCTAGCCTACACCGTCCTCATTGCTGCAGGAATCGAGCACGCCGTCTTTGCCCTCAAGTACATTGTCGCCATCGCCATTCCAGACGTACCCGCCGCCGTCCGCGAAGCCCTCGCTCTCGAGCGCCTTGCCGAGTACCGGTCGCTGGTCGCCCGCCGGCGCGAGGCCGATGATCTCCGCCAGTGATGCTACGCTGGCAAACGCGCGGGTGTGTAATAATGGAGGGCAGAGTAAATTATCACACAAACGCGCCGTAAGGGGTGTGGTTGGCGTCGAGCTGCCGCTGAAGAATCCGAGCCTGCTCGCGTTGCTTGGCGCGATGGGCGGCACGGTCGGCCGCCATGGCAGCCATGTCGCGCTCATGCTGGGCGGCCATCTCGGCAGCAAACTGAGCATCACGAGCGCGCTCGGCCTCCTCACGGGCGCGCTTGGCGGCGACCTGCTCGGCAAGGACGCGCCGCTGCTCGGCCTCACGGGCGCGCTTGGCATCGAGCCGGCGCTGAGCCTCGGCGTCGAGCTCCGCTTCTTTGATCCGCCACTGCTCCAGAATGCGCGAGTCGAGGTCATCCTCCTTCTGCTGGTTCTCCGTCCAAATCTGCTGCGTTGCCTTGAGATTGGCCTCGTACTTTGCCTTTTGGGCGGCGATGGCGGCCTCGCGGGCGGCGTGGCGCTCGTTCTCGAGCGCGATGGCGGCCTCGTACTCGCGCTGGGCAGCGTCGGCCTCCTCCTTTTCGCGACGAGCTCGCTCGGCACGGACCAGCTGCAGCTGCTCGTCGCGTTCGGCCTGCAGCCGCATGCGGGCGTTATACCGAGCGGCGCGCTCGTCGCGCTCAGCTTGCTGCGCGTCGGCAATAGCCTCCTGGACCGACTTGTGTTCCTTGATCTTCCAGTCGTGCTCAAACTCGCGGACCTCCTCCACGGCCGCCATCGCCTGAAGCGCCCGGCGCTTGGCGTCGTCGCGCTGCGTGGCAAGCCGCGCCTTGCGCGTCGCGTCCTCAGCCTTCATCCGCTCGAGGTGGTCAGCCTCCTCGGGCGAGAGCAGAATCTGGGTCGCCTTCTCCTGCGCGTCGCGCAGCTTCTTCAGCTCTATCTGCTTCTCCAGCTCGAGCTTGTGTCGGCGCGCCAACTCGCGCCGCTGTGCCTCGCGCGAATCCTCGACGTCGTCGTACGTGAGCTCTTGCTCGGCGCGCGCGGCACGGAGCGAGAAACCGGTCGGCGAACCGCCCGGCTTGAGGTTCAGCAGTCGCGACGCCGATCGCAGGATTTCTTGCGCAGACTTGGGCGAGTCTGCCGCCTCGAGCGAGTCGGTGATGGTCTTCATCAGCTGCGGCGAGAAGAGCTCGGCCGCGTGCGGCGAGAGCGCCTTGCCCGAGCCCCGGTCCGGCGACACCATCGCATATGACATTGGCTTACCTGTCAGTGGCGAGATCGGTGAGCCGTGCCACGGGTCGAGAAGCGGCGCCGCCTTTTCGGCGGCGTCCGCATACCCGACGAGGAGCCGGCCATCGACCGCGACGGCGGCAGGCCGCGACGCTGCGGCGGCGATCGCGACTGGAGCCGCGGCTGCGGCTCGGCATCTGCCTTGTCCTCAGTCGGGGCCGGAGCTTGCAAAGGCCGCGCAGGTGATGGTGTCGACGCAGTCCGCGACGGCGGAGCGCCGGCTGCCCGTGCGTCGGCCCGTGCGATGGACGAATCGTACAGCCGCCGCGGATAGCGCATGTCCGGGTTCGACGGCGGGCGCTGGGCATACGAGTACGAGCCGAGCGAGGATCGCGCACGTGGGGGCTGCCGAGCCGAAGGCGAGTTGGGCGAGGCCGGAGTGCGTCCGGAAGCGAGGGCGGCGGGCGAGTTTGCGGCAGCGGGCGAGCGACGATGATGATGACCGGTGACCGACGAGGCGCGCGGTGGCTGGTAGCCATGGCCTCCAGGCGAGCGAGAGCCAGTGCCACGCGACCACCGCGACGGCGAGCCATGCGCTGGCGAACGAGCCTGTGATGGCGAACGAGTCGGCGACGGAGAGGTCATGCCCAGACCACCCAAGCCAGAGCCGCGCGGGCGGGGCACTCTGCCGGCCCTGGCCTCGCGCTCTCTCAGTGCCTGTAGATGGCCCAAGCGAGACGGGGAGAGTGACCCACTGCGGACACCTGCACCCGACATGGAAGGGAGAGAGTGGGGTGGTGGGACGTGTATGTGTGTGTGTGTGTGTTTGTGTGTGTGTGTGGAGGGGGGGGGAGGGGGGGGTGGCCGTTGCGGGTGGAGCGGGGGGGAGGGGGGGGTGGCCGTTGCGGGAATGGTTGGTGCCGTTTTGGGTAGAGTTGTGGGCAGTTGGGTGGATGATGGGATGGGGATGGGGATGGGGATGGGGATGGGGAATGGGGGCGGTGCATGAGATGGAAGAAGGGTAACTGGATTAGGCGTAGTCCCTGATCTTGTTGCTCTACCGCCTCGTCGGGCTGCCGATGTCGTGCCGAGACCGATCCAAGCCCAATACGGTCACAAGCCAACTCGGCACAGCATATCCCAACCCGCTGCACGAGTCCAAGTGCTCTATACCAACTCCCGCGAGTTGTGCCCTGATTTCCCCATCACAATCTGTTGCGGTGCCGACCGAGTGGCGGAGACGAGGCAGGCGGGCGAGCGGACGGGCGGGCGGGCGGGTGAGCGAGCGAATGCGACACAGGTCAGTCGCAGAGCCGGCGTGGGAGGGGAGGCACGGCGGTGCCAGCGCGGACGAACGAACTCGGGCTGGGCAAAGGCGAAGGTGAGGGTGCGGGGCGACACACTCGACTGCACCCGTGCACAACATCATGGCAAAGAAGGGCAAGAAGAAGAAGGTATGGGTGTCTTGTGTGTATGGGATGGGGTGAGAGGAGGTGGGATGCTATGGCTAGCTTTTCTTCGTTGGTGCCCCGGCAGAGGCTTGTGGAAGGTAGCGGAGGTAGTGGCCTTGGCGCGGTGGCGCGGAACAAAATTTGGAAGGTCTTTTGGCGGGAGACGCGTGGGGTGATGCGGAGGCCGCAGCCGAGGCACGGGGGCGGGGAAGCAAGGCAGAGGGAGGGTGGGGAGGGGAAGGGCAAAGACTCATGATGGATGGTGGATGGGATGGCAGCTCTCGAAGGAGGAGAAGATGAAGTACCAGATGGCGTTCAACCTGTACGACGAGGACGGGTCGGGCACCATCGATGTGGCCGAGTTGGGCGCTGTGCTCAACCAGACGGGGCTCAACCCGACCGAGGCTGAGATTCAGCAGGCGTTTGACGAGCTTGACCTGGATGGTGATGGGGAGATCACCTTTGATGAGTTCTGCGAGATGATGGCAAACCGCGAGCCCACCGATCCCGTGGAGGAGCTTCGGCTGGCCTTTGCTGTCTTTGACGAGAATGGCGACGGCTACCTCTCCGCCGACGAGCTGGAGAAGATCCTCACCAAGATGGGCACTCCGGTCTCCAAGGACACCGCCGAGCGGGTCATTGCCGACATCGACACTGATGGCGACGGCAAGGTCGACGTCGAGGAGTTCATCGCCTTTGTCATGAACCAGCAGGAGTAGTCATGCTGTTCCTTGCCATGACCTTGGCGTGGCAGACAGGTGTAGAAGGCTGTCTTCCCGTAACACGAAAGCGTACACTACCTCCCCCCCTCCCCCCTCGCCCTACCCCATCCCTCTCTTTCGCCGCCGTCATCGTCGCCGCCGTCACTTTCGCCGTGGCTGACACTCGACTCGACACACGCCATGGCGGATAACCCAAACCCGACGGTGTACATGCCGACAACGGCCCACCGGGAGGTCAAGGTCGACTATGGTATGTATATATGTATACATATATATTAATATATGTGGGTGGGTGGGTGTGGGTGGGTGTGGGTGGGTGGGAAGTGGGACGGTGGGGTCTGGGAGGGAGTGGTGATGGAAGGCCTCAGCGGTGGAAGCGGTGCAGGCTGCAGGGCTCCCGGGCCTCGAGTTATATGTT
>NW_013657672.1:518752-523113 GCF_000142905.1 Thecamonas trahens ATCC 50062 | reverse complement strand
GGGGGGGGGGGGGGGGGTAAGGACCATGACCCAGGGATGGCTTGCTGGTGTGTCGCTCTGGTGGTGTGGCTACGACTCACTTTGGGCGGGCGGGCGACGAATGGCAAGACGATGACGACATGGCTCGGGAGGCTATCGATGCGCAAGAGGTGTTTGAGCTCATCCGGCACATCAATGATCCAGAGCATCCGCTGACGCTCGAGCAGTTGAATGTGGTCCAGCCGGGCCTGATCTCGGTCGACGATGAGCGAAACACGGTAGAAGTTAAGTTCACACCGACCATTCCACACTGCTCCATGGCGACGCTCATCGGGCTGACGATCAGGGTCCGGCTGTTGCGGTCGCTGCCGCGTAGGCTCAAGGTCGCGGTCGCTGTCACGCCGGGTACCCACGCTCAGGATGCCGCCATCACAAAGCAGCTCAATGACAAGGAGCGCGTGCAGGCGGCACTGGAGAACAAGGCCCTGCTCCGGGTCGTCAACAAGGGCCTCGACGGCATCGACGACATCCGCGACTGATACGGGTACACCATAAAGCTTCCTCCTCTTCATTTGCCTTCCACCATAGCAACCGGCGCATCGTCGCTCGACGAGCCGGCGCCGCCGTCGTCAAAGCCCATGAGCTCGCGCTGCTTGGCGGCACGGCGGGCGTTGGCCCGCTCGAGCTCGGCGAGCTGGGCGGTGGCCTTGTCCTCGAGTGCGCGCTCGGCGAGGTGTTTGGAGAGCGCCGACTCGGGATCAAGCAGCGGATTGCGGGTGGCGTCAAGTGCGGCGTTGGCTGCGCGCGCTGCGGCCTTGTCGAGCGTGGTCTGGGAAGCGGTGTCGAGGGCGTTCTCCAGCTCGCGGATGGTGGCGCGCAGTGCGTCATTTTCCGGGCCAGGGAACTGGTGGGCAAGAAAGGTGTCAGCATCGAGGCCGGCCTCGTCGGCGGCGAGGCAAGTGGCGGCGAGAGCAAGCTGCGACGGCGGGTACTGCAGGATAAGGTCCGAGAGCATGGCGTCGCGTGCCCACTCCATGGCCTCGTCGCGCAATGTCTGCCAGTCGCACTCGGGATCCAGCCGCCGAAACATGTCCACAAACCCGCCGATCGGGTGCCACACCTGGTACACCATGAGGTGGAACGAGAGCTTCTCCAGCATCATGATCTCCAGTGCAATGATGGCCTCGGGCTTGACCTTGAACTTGGCAGCAAAGGCCGAAGGCGCAATGTGGACCTCCTCAGACTTGGCCGCCAGCACCAGCGCCGTCAACATCACCTCCTTGGGCACATACTCGAGTACAGACGTCTTGAGGTAGAACCGCTTGAGGAAAATAACTGCGCAGCCAAAGACCTTTGGCGGGAGCTCCACCTTTTTGCACAGCACCCACATCTGCTGCGCGTAAAAGTCCACCAGCACCGTCTCGTCCTCCACCGACGGAAACGCATCGTCCTGTTGAAGCACGCGCGCACACACACAGCATCGATCCATCACATCATGTGAGTTGGCTGGACGGAGAGAGGGGGTGAAGGGAAGTATGCGGCATTCCAATTCAAGAGAGCGCATGGACACGGGGTATCGCACCTCGCAGCAACGCATAGCGCCATCGCATCGCGGTATTGCAGTCTCTGCCCGCCATCGCGCCCGTGCGTCCGTGCGCTCCCATCATATCGTCGTCACCACCACCACCACCACCAATGCAGCCACCCGCGCCACAGGCACCACCACCACCACCACCGCTACCACCACCGCTACCACCACCACCACTACCGCTACCACCACCACCACCACATCTTCCTCTCTTCCTCTATCACCACATACCGCAGGCGGAGTGCCAAGAAACTCGGCGTGGTCTGCATAGGCGGCGAGGACACCGGCGACGCCGCGGGCATGGCTCTCCTTACGCATGCGAAGGATAGTGTCTTCCGTAAACAGCCAGTGCTTGGCATGGGACGACGTTTCGAAGCCCATGGCCGTGTGTATGTGGTGACTTGGTCCGGAGGGGGGGGGGGGGGGGGGGGGGGGGGGCAGACAGTCAAGTGACCCCTTAGACTCCTTGGCCAAGCCCCCAAGGTCCGTGCCCGAGCCAACAAGCGCGAAGCCAGAGTCAGCCCGCGCCAACCCGCGCTAACCCGCGTCAGCCCGCGTCAACCCAAGCAAGCTGCATATCGACCACTCATCGCCGATCTCGCACTTGTTCTCTTCTACGTGATCGTGCGCTGTATCGTGCGTCCGGATGCAGAGAGCAGGTGGGACGACGTCATAGCTCGTCGTGGAAGCCACTAATCGAGTGGCGTTGGCTGCTTTCGCGCTTGACCTGGCGCCCGTGAGCTCGGGTCTGATCTGCACTGGCACAATGCTAAAAGTTAAATCGTCGACCAGATGGTGAGCGGCCCCTTGTCGCCGCCCGCCCGCCCACACTGCCCGCCCGCCCGCCCGACCACACTGCCCTCGGCTAAAGACACCCAACTCGAATTCAATGTATGTTTTTGATTGCCACTCTGCCTCGATTGATGCCTTGCCTGTCAAGTAATTGAAAAAACGGATGGGCTCTGCGAGCGGCTTTTCGTTATTCGGGGGGAAGGGAGACGTTGGTGGGCGCGCAGCGTGGGTGGCGGGTTAGGGGGGATGAAAGGGGGTGAGGGAGGGAGAGGGGGGGCGGTTGCGGGAGTCTTACTGCAAGGAGAGTGGGTATTGGGGTGTAGAGGGCAATGGCGAAGAAGGCTATGAGCAAGGGCAAGGACAAGGCCAAGGGCAAGGACAAGGCCAAGGGCAAGAAGGGCAAGAAGGGCAAGAAGGTTTCCAAGGCCGAGAAGCACGCTGCGGCCGAGAAGATCCAGGCCTCGGTCCGCGGGTACGAGAACCGCAAGGACGCCGAGAAGCGGGCAAAGAAGGCCTCCAAGGGCAAGGGCAAGGGCAAGGACAAGGGCAAGGGCAAGAAGGGCAAGCGCTCGCGCGGCTCGACGTCGTCTGACGACTCGTCGACCGACGCCGACTCGTCGTACGCATCGTCGGACTCGGACTCGGCCTCGGCCTCGGACTCGGCCTCAGACTCCGCGTCGGACGACTCGGCCTCGGCGTCATACTCGGACGACTCGGCCTCGGACGAGTATTCGGGCGCTTCGTCGTCGAGCTCGTGAACTGGATGGTGAACAAAGGTCTGTGCAGGCAGGCAAGGCAGACTCAGCTTTATCTCAAACAAACGAGCGGCAGAGGCAGGGCCAGGCCTTACTTTTGTGCGGGCGTGAGCGAGGCCAGCTCGACAGCATACGCCTCGCGGTTGGCGAGGATGTTGGCCTCAAAGGCGCGGACTGGCTCGACGACGGCCATGAGCGAGGTCCAGATGGGATGGAGGATGTCGTTGATGAACCCGATTTGCGACTTTGGCACGACGACGGTCTCGGCGTCCATAAACGGAAGGAACGGCAGGCCGAGCGCCTTCTCGACCGCCACTTGGTTGCCCCACTCGGCGGTGATGCGGTCGGCCCAGGGACGGGCGATGGCAAAGGGGCGGACCTCGTTGGAGATGTCACATGCCATGATGACGACCTGGCAGAGCATGTCGCGCGAGGCACGAGCCGTCAGGTCGAGCGTACCGTCGGCGACAGCAGCGTCAAACTTGGCCTTGGCCGCCGAGTGGTTGGCGAGGTCAGTGACGAGGATGAGCTTGACCATCAGCCGCCGCAGCTCCTTGTACTGCTCGCGCGAGAACGGTGCGAGCAGGTTGCAGCCCGGCTGCTTGAACAGGGCAAACGCCTGTGAGCAGTGGTGGTTCTCGAGGCACGACATGTCGTTGTACACCATCGCCAGCGGTGTCTGTGCGTTGATCTGGTACGAGTTGGAGAAGCCCGGATGGTCGACGTCGTGGCACAGCGCCGAGACAAAGACCACAAACTTCTCAAACACGTTCAGGAACACACTCTCGTCCTCGCCCGCCGCGGCCACGAAAACGCAGTACGCCATCTGCGTCACACAGAAGCAGTGGTAAAAGTTGTGGAACGGCACATTGTTGTACGACTCGCGAAGCGCGTGCAGAAACGCCACAATCACCTCCTCGTCGAGGCCAAACGCGTCCACAAATCCGAGCGAGTGGAACATGTACTCTACCACGTACACCAGCTGCTCCTTGCTGTACGCAAACATGTCAAAATCCACCCTCCCAGCAGCATCCTTGACCTCCTCCGTCAGAAACGCCCGAGGATCTCCACCTTCTGCCCCCCCTCCCATGTCCGCGTCCATCGCCCATCGCAAGCCAGCCAGCCGCCAGCCACCAGTCACCAGGCCACCAGTCACCAGCCACCAGCAAGCCACAAGCCACAAGCCCCACCCCCCCCCCCCCCCCCAACCAAGTCCACACAAGTAAGTCCACTGTACCCCCCCCCCC
>NW_013657672.1:511617-515825 GCF_000142905.1 Thecamonas trahens ATCC 50062 | reverse complement strand
ACCATGCCTAAGCCTCGGACGCCCCCCCCCCCCCCCGCCCCCACTAAACGCACTCATACACCTAAACCCACAGCAGACTACCACCTACCTCGCCACAGAGCACCGTGGATGGCAGGAAGCAGGAGTACTACAGCTAACCGGGTCACCAATGGGTCAACCATCTGGTCGAACACAACAAATGGTCACGCTGTTCGACCTTTTTGACGACAACACCTTTTTGCCCTTCACCCGCACCTCGACCCGTTCTTGCAGCTGGAAGCACCCTTGCTGCGGAACAGCAGGCGACACACTCTCCTCGCCACCCCTCCAGCCACCACCCCCTCCCTTCCACGCATCACATTGCCACAGTCACCCACCCCCTCCCCGCACCCTCCCCGCCCTCAGCTACACCCCCGCCCGTCTCCCTCTCGTAGCCGCTATGGGTGGTGGTAGCAACGCAGGCGACAACCTTGAACACAGTTTGGCGAGGGCCTGCGACCGGTGCCGCAAGGGCAAGAGGAGGTGTGAGTGGAACTCGGACGAAGACATTGCTTGCATTCGCTGCATTCGTCTCAAGCTCGACTGCGCCACAACGTTGCCCGTCCGCAAGCGCGGCCGGCCTCGCAAGCGCAAGCGCGACTCGATCGACGACGCCTCGTCGGTCACCGTCCTCCCGCCAGCGGCCTCGGCCCCGCTCTCCGAGGCCCGGCCGACATCAATGACGTTTACACACATTGCGCTGCCTACAGCGCGCGGCTCGACCGTCGGCCAGGGCCAGATTGGTCTACTCAAGGCCGTTAAGGTGACTACCATGCAAAACGGCGCTGCCACCACGCACTCGACCTTTGGTGTTCTCGGCAACTCGGGTGTGCAGCAGCCGTTGGCATCACTCTCCGCGCCGCAGCGGTACCCAGCTATGCTTCCCATGCCCGCCATGCAAGGCATTCCGGGCATGTCTGGCCAGGTTGGCTTCTCGCCAGACCCGATCCTCCTACCCTCGATGGGCTCCTTGAATGCGAGCCCGATGAACGGCCTGCCAAACGACCCGCACATGGCCCAGATGGCGTACGGGTTTCAGATGCAGCAGGCCCAACAGGTTGAGCAGACTCAACAAGCGCAGCAAGCGCAGCAAGCGCAGCACGCTCAGAAGGGCCAACACGCTCAGCAGGCCCAGCAACAGGTCCATGCCACCTCGCTCGCCACACAGCGCGGCATGCAGCAGCTTGCCAGTGCCCAGCTCGCCGCTGAGCAAGCGTCGCAGCAAGGCGGTCAACAAGTCTCACCGCAGCAGCTGCAGCAAGTGATCGCCCAGCAGCAGCTTGCCCAGCAACAACTCGCCCAAATGCAGACTCAGCAGGTGCAGACCCAGCAGCTCCAACAGCTTCAGCAACTGCAGCAGCTGCAGACCCAGCAACTCCATGTTGAGCACCAAGCACAAGCACAAGCACAAGCACATGCTCATGCTCATGCTCATGCTCAGCAGTTCCAAGCTTCGCCGCCGCTCCACGAGTCACAAGATGGGCAGGGAAGCGGACCAGCATCGCAGGAGCAAGAGCGACCTGCGGCTCAGGGTGCAGCCTCTGTACAAGGGCAACCTGTTCAAAACGAGTTCCAGGCCTACCAGCAGTACCACGGCGAGTCCGCACTGAGCCACGACCCGCAGGCCTTGCAGCTGCTGCAGAGCCAGAGCCAGCGAATACTCGCAGGCATGGGCGGAGTCGCGGCATCGTTTCCGTCGCAGTCGACACTGTCGCCGACTGCGTCGATGCAGGCCCATGAGCATCTTCGTCAACAGGCCCAGCTCCGAGCGCCAGGCTCGGGCGCTTCGGCCGGCTCCGCTGGCTCAGCCGGCTCGGCCGGGTCTGCTGGTTCGGCTTCGAGTATGGCACCCCCGCAGCAGCATACACCACCGCTCGTTCTCCAGAACGGGGCGCTCCAGGCCGCGGGCTGTCCCAAACTGGTCCGCCTCTGTCGCGCCAAAGGACCCTCGGCTGGCTGCCGGTTTCCTCTCCGCTTGGCAAGCAGTCTGCCGTCCTCGGCGTCATTGGCTCTGAACGTGAGTACGTCCAAGACATGCTCCGCATGACCCACCACACGCTCGGCATCATTCCTTTCAAGATTGGCTCGATAGCTCTCCAGCTCGCGGCTGTCCTGCCCGGCGGCTCGGAATCGCCCGTGCCCAGGATCCCAGTCATTGGCGAGATCCTTGTCCACCTCATCATGGCCGGCGGCGCCCTCATCCGCGACGACCTGGCCTCGGCCCAGTTTTTGGTAGACTCGGCCTCAAAGCTTGTCGGCTCCATCATGGGCGTCGTCTCGGAGGAGGCCGTCATCTGCCATGTCCTCTTTTCCATGTACTACCTCGACGGCTCGCCACAGCGCGCCCGCGCTCACGGCATCATGGCCCGCGACATGATCCTTCGCCTCGCCGCCGCCAACAAGGGCCTCTTTGTCCTCGAGTCGTCACGCACCCGCGTTGCGCGCTCGTCAACGCCGACTTGTGACTCGCCGTCGTCCGTCGCAGCTTCGATCGAGCGCCTCCCGTCAGACTCGGAGCTCACCCTCCACGGCCTCCAGGCGTGGCTCTTCCGCATGCTTCGCCTCCGCGTCGCAGCCCATGAGCAGGTCCCACACCCGCCCACGCTCCACTCCGCCATCAACGACATCTACCTCCTCTATCCAGTATTTACCCGCATTCTCGCCTCGTTTGTCGGCGCCATGTCGAGGTCGACCTTCCCGCTCGTCGCCGAGGCGTCAACCCTGCTCCTTGCCTTCCTTGGCGAGCGTAACCTCGACCTCTCGGTTTGGAACCCCATGACCGGGCCCGTCTCCCCCACTTCGCCCTCGGTCGTCTTTCTCATCGCCCTCATCCGCCGCGCCGAGGAGGACAGTGCCAACTTTGGCTCTGTCCCCAATTGGACCGACACCATCCGCGCTGGCGCCCCCGCCATCCTCGTCCGCTTCAAGTCGCACCTCGAAGATACCGAGAGCCTCGAGGCCGACCCCTTCCTCGTCCTCTTTCGCCACACGCTCAAGGTCCACATTGCGCTCCTCGAGATCATGCTCTCCAACATTATGCCGGGCCTCGAAGCCATGAACGCGGCCATCGCCGAGCTCCTCGGCGAAGGTCCCTCGCCGCTCCTTTACTCGGTCATGTTCAACAACTCGACCCTTTTTGCCATCCAGGCCTACATCGCCATTCTCTTCCGCGACACAAACCTCGCTGGCGGTGTCGCCGCCGTCTCGGCCGGCACCCAGTCCCGCACCATCGGCGCTTTCCTCACCCTCCTCCGCATCGCCTTTTCGTCGTCGCCCGCAGAGCTCGCCCGTGCGGGCATTGGCTCGGCCCCGCCAGACATCAACACCGCCCCGGCCTCCGCCACAGGCCAGCCGCACCCTGGCCCGTCCAAGGACGCGCAGCCTCCCGTCCCCATCCCCGTTCCTACCCCTATGGATGTGGCAAAGTCGATCGCGCCCAACCCAGTCCCGGTCCCGCTCACTGTCCCAACGCCGGCACCGGCCCCCCAGCGCTCTGCCAAGAACCCGGATGACCAACGGAGCCAAGGCTCGGGCTCGACTGGTGGCAACTCGGACTCGTCGCGCTCGACCGCGCCGGCCGCGCCTGGTTCTGCTGCCCTCCCGGGCCTCACCCTCTCGGCTGCCCACATGCACGCCCACCTGCGTCAGATCCAGGCCCTCAACACCGCCTCGTCTGGCTCCATCCCGTCCGTCTCGCTCGACGCCTCGCTCGCGGCCATCGCCTCGCCGTCCATCTACGACTCGTCGTTCTTTGACTTTGAATTTTCCTCTGTCGGCCTCACCCCGCCTGCCTCGGCCCCATCCTCAGCCTCGGTCTCGCGCTCATCTGCTCAACAGTCGGAGTCTGCTCTCAACTCCACCGCTGCTAACCCCGGCGTGGTCGACCCTGGCCTCCCCAACCCGGCCTTGCCTCAATCGTAGCCGCATCCAGCTGGTTTCTCGGCTCGCCCACGTGCCTGCGCCCACCGCCGTCATTGCTCTACGATAGCCTCCTAAACTAATTGTGATGTTGTGCTCTGCACCCATCGGGCAGTCTATGAACCATTCCCATCACCTCCCCCAGTCGATTCCAACCTCCCCTGTCCAGCCCCGCCACATCGTGTAACACTGTCCCCACACACACACACACACACACACACGAACACACACACACTACACAACACACACACACACACACACACACACTGGTA
>NW_013657672.1:507086-511377 GCF_000142905.1 Thecamonas trahens ATCC 50062 | reverse complement strand
CAAGAATGCACACACACACACACACACACACACACACACGAACACACACACACACAACACACACACACACACACACACACACACACACCAACTCTTCCCTCCCCTACACCTCCCCTCGCGCCCGATCGCCTCCTCAACCCCTCACCCCCCCCCTTCGCCTCCTCGACCACCTGGGCCGGACGAACGGACGGCAGTCGACCGAGGACGAGCGCGAGTTGGCGGGGAGCAAGACCGTAGACCGGTGACCCCTCTCACCCTCGAGCCACTCATGGAGGGACCCCCTCCTCCCCTCCGTACGACCACCACCCACCACCACCACCACCCACCCACCCCCCCCTCCCTCCCCCATGCCTCGCATGAGCTTGCGTCATCTTCCCCTTGGCTATCAGCCGAGCCATGAGACATTTGGGAGAGTTTCTCCCCACCCACCACCCAAAGCTACTGCTGGCCACCTACCAGACCTGGACCTGGCCGCTTGTCCAGGCCATCCCAGCTATGGACAACAACCCCAGTGGCAGCATGGGGTTATATTCTATGTCTACAACATGCTCCTTCTTCAAGGCACTGCTGTGTCATCTGTATCCCCCTTTCTCCTCGCATGTGGTGCCCCCTCAGCCTCCTTCCACAGATGGCGCAGACACACAATGCGCCCCCCCCTCCCCCCTCCCCCCTCCCCCCCCCCCCCTCCCACACAACAGCCTTTGGCCTCTAGTGGCAGTAACTGTCACGCCTCCACCAACCTCACACCATCACCCTCCTGTACTCCGTCTTGTAGCTGCTCCTGATATGCCCATCTTTGTATCGCCTGAAGACTGGGACGTCTTGCCGCCACTGCCGAGGCCGTCGTCGAAACGTCCACAACTGGCCCCGGCAGAGCCTTCGACATGGACCTCGGCTCTGGCTGCTGTGGCTCCGGCAGGGCCTGCGCCCTCGCCCTCAGCTTCGGCAAAGCATCTGGCTGCCCCTCGCGTCAACGCCTCGCTCATGCCCATCTTTGGCTTCCGCCCCATGGAAGAGCCTCTCCTCACCACCACGTGCCGCTCCTGCCGCATGCTCGTCCTCGCCCAGCGTGCAAAGTCGCACTACATCGAGTGCGTCAAGCTAGTCGCCCTCCGCAGGGCAAAGGTCGCTCGCGCCGTCGAGATCTCTCGTGAGCACCAGGCTGCCACCGCCCGCCTCTCCTCGCTCACCTCGGGCAAGACAAAACGGTCGCAGGCTCGTAGCCGCGCCGACGCCTCGTCGACAGCTGCGTCGGCTGCTGCTGCTGCTGCCGCCGCTGCTGCTGCTGCAGAGGCCGCCGCCACGGCTGCCGCCAGCGAGGCCTCGCTCAAGCGCAAGGCCTCCATGCCGGCCGACGCCGAGCTGCTGACCAAGCGCCGCAAGCGCGGCTCCCGTCGCGCGTTCGACCCGGACACCATGTGTGGCGTTTACAATGATAAGAAAGGCGCCGCATGCTCGCGCGCCCTCGGCTGCAAGCTGCACTCGATCACGCTCAAGCGCAAAGTTGTCGGCCGCTCGGCGCCATTCGAGGACCTGCTCAACGAGTACATGCGCTCGCGCGAGGAGCGGAAGCGCACTGGCGGCCCTCGTCCGCTCGTCTCGCGGCCCGGCCGGACCAGCGCCGCCGTCTCGGCCTCGCCGTCGCCCACCCCAATGGTCCTTGGATCCGAGGTGCTTGCCACCCGGCTCCAAGCAGACCTCGCGCCGCTCACCGTCACTATGGGAGCATACTCCCCGCTGGCCTCGGCCCGGTCGACCGGCGCCTGGGCCACCCTCTCGCCACGCACGTTTAGCAGCGACTTTCCGTCGTCTTCGCCGCTAACTCTCTCCGAGCCGTATGCCCTCGCGCCTCTGGTTGCCGAGCGGCCGTTTGTCTACGCCCGCCGTGCCGACTTTCTCCGCGAGTTTATGGGCTCGCAGCTGACGCCGTTGGCAGCGTCCGATAGCGTCACTGCTGTCGCCTACAAGGGCCTCATGTCCCCCATTGGCGACGGCCACGCAACCGATGTCGCTCGCGCAGGCTTCAAGGCCTTGCTCCCGCCGTCGTCGTCGCGCCAGCCGCCCCACCCGACCCCGGACCGCCATCCGTCGACGACATGATCAACGGCGTGGTCGGCGCAGGCTCGGGCCCGGTCATCTCGCTCCCCTCCCGCTCGATCCATGGCCTCCGCTCCGTGAGCTACCCAGGCTATCCGGCCGCATCGCGCCGCGTCTTTTACGACCCGCGTGCTACCCTCAACGCTGTCAAGTCGAGCGATCGCTCCTCGCCCGAGTATCAGGAGCTCGTCCGTGCATGCGCCCGTGCCGAGCCGTCCATCCAGATCCACCAAGCACAGCTGGTCCAGCAAGCTCGCGACGTCGCCCTCAAGAACAAGGCCCGCACAGCGCGCCAATCTCACCTCCCGTCCTCGCGCCCGTCCTCGCGCCCGTCTTCGCGTCCCATCACGCCCGTGCACGGCGTCGATGACGCGCAGGCCCGCGCCCACGCCAATGCCCAAGCCCACGCCAACGCCCAGCTTCTCCATGCCCGCCAAGTACAGCAGGCCCAGCAGATGCAGGCTCGCCCCAACCCGCATGCTCGTGCCCACGCTGCCAACCAGCACCCACAGGCTGCCCACCATCCCCATCACGCTCGCCAGGGCGGTCAGCTCCACCAGATGCAGCAGGCCCAGCAAGCTATCCACATGCCGGTCCACCCAAGCTCGCCGGTGCCCCACGCCTCTCAGGCTGCGCAAGCCTCGCATGGTGGTCAGGGCCACCAGGTCCACCAGCAGCATCGCCAACATCATGCCGGCGTCGTCATGCCTGCTGCTCCCTCTCCCGCCCAGCTCCAGGCGCACAATCAGGCGCGCGAGGCTGAGCGCATGAAGCAGGCCCGAGCTCAAGCCCAGGCCCAAGCCCATGCCCAAGCCCAAGCCCAAGCCGAGGCTCAGGCCCAAGCCAAAGCCCACGCCCTCGCCCACTCGCGGGCCCAGACTCATGCTCAGGGCCAGGGCCAGGGCCAGAGCCAGCAGCCGGTGCCGCCCGCCGCGGCGCCACGAGCTCAGTCGCCGGCGCCGTCGGCTGCGGACATGCAGGCAGTGTACAAGTCGCTCTCGTCACAGGCCCAGAAGCAGATCTCGCTCATGGACGAGGAGCTGCAGTTCAAGGCCCTGTATCTGTTCTTTATCCAGAAGAAGCACCACATCCTCACCGTTCGCCTCCAGCGGCTCAGGGAGGAGCTTGAGGAGCTCAAGTCACGCCCAGAGCTCTCGGCATCCGAGCTGGAGATCTTCCAGTCCAAGTTTGCGGCCCTCAACCAGGGCATCGCAACCGTCTCGCGCTACATCAGCACTGAAGAGTCGCTCATCGCCTATATCAAGGGCAAGGAGAGCGAGAAGGCTGGCAAGCCAGTCGGCGCCGCCCCGGCACCTGGTGCCACCCACTCTGTGGCCCAGACTCAGGCCCACGCCCAGACTCAGGCCCGCGCCCAGACTCAGGCCCACGCCCAGGCTCAGGCCCACGCCCACGCCCAGGCCCAGGCCCAGGCTCGCGCTCACGCAGAAGCTCAGGCCCGCGCCCAGGCCGATGCCCAGGCCCGTGCCCAGGCTCAGGCTCAGGCTCAGGCTCGCGCAGAAGCACAGGCACAAGCCCGTGCTCGCGCAGAAGCTCAGGCTCGCGCCCAGGCTGGAGCCCAGTCGCAACAGACTGCTCCTGCGCCAGCTAACGTGCCACAGCAGCGACCTGCCGTGCCGCCTCAAGTCCTCGAGATGTACGCTGCTGCCAGGCGGCAATTTGAGGCTAATCCCGTCCCGCCGCCTGATGGCAGCCGCATCAACGCCCAGACGGTCACCGCCGTTCAGCTCATCGCCGTTCTCCGGCAGCGGTTCCTCTCGCAGCTGCGCAAGGCCCGCGACGCTGGTAAGTCTGACAACGACCTGCGCGCTCTCCAGCAGCAGTACCTCGCCCACGAGGTGCAGCATTTCCATCGCATGCTCGCCATCGTCCACAAGAAGCGCATAGAGCTCAGCCAACGCAGCTCGGCCACCTCGTCACACCCGAGCTGACAGCGTCTGTGGCGACCTCCTCGATCACTGCCCTCTGCCGCGCTCGAAATGAAGTCGTGACAATGTAGCATTGTCGCACCGTCGCCGCTTTCGTAATCCCGGCTCTACACAGCACACAGCTCTCGACCAAAGTCGGCTCTCGGTGTGTGTGGTGGGGGGGGGAGGGGGGGGGGGGGGAGGCGGGGAAGGAGGGGGGATGGTGGGGGAGGGGGGGGGGCTCCGGTGTCGGGGAAGATTACATCTGA